>NC_041381.1:255490176-255517497 GCF_002162155.2 Triticum dicoccoides | reverse complement strand
GTTGGACTTCACGCAGAAAGGGTGGGGGGAGGCAACTTGTGTGCCCAGAGCACACATAAGTTGCCCCCAATATTTTATTTTTTTCTTTTTGGCGCCCCTCTAACATGTTGGCCTTCACGCAGAAAGTGTGTGTGGGGGGGAGGCAACTTGTGTTCCCAGAACAAACATAAGTTGCCCCCACCCTTTTCCTTCTCCTTTTTGTCCCCCCATGTAACATGTTGTCCTCCAAGCAAAAAGGGTGTGGGGGAGGCAACTTGTGTGCCCATAACACACACACAAGTTGCCCCCAGCCCTTCTTTCTTTTGCCCCCCAAACACGTTGGCCTTCATGCAGAAAGGGTGTGGGGGAGGCAACTTGTGTGCCCAGAGCACACATAAGTTGCCCCCCCCCCAATATGTTCTTTTTTTCTTTTTGGACCCCCTCTAACATGTTGGCCTTCACACAGAAAGTGTGTGTGTGTGTGTGTGTGTGTGTGTGTGGAGAGAGAGGCAACTTGAGTTCCTAGAACACACATAAGTTGCCTGTCGGTGTCAAAACCGGCATATCTCGGGCAGGGGGGCCCAAGTTGTGCGCCTGAGGATCAATGGTCATGATGGACAAAGGGGCACAGTATTTACCCAGGTTCGGGCCCTCTTAAAGGAGGTAAAACCCTATGTCTTGCTTGATTGTATTCAATGAGTATAGGGGTTACAAGAGTTGATCTACCTCGAGATCGTAATGGCTAAACCCTAGCTTGTCTAGCCTATGAATCTTATGATCTTGTATCCGGTCTAAACCCTCCGGTTTATATAGACACCGAAGGGGCCTAGAGTTGTACAAAGTCGGTTTATAGAGAAAGGAAATAGCATATCTGAACACCTTGTCTTGCCGTTCACGCATACAGGAGTCCTAACCGAACATGGGAGGTGGTCTTCTTCCTTCATCTTCATATCCCATCAGTCCGGCCCATGTTGAATAGGCCAGACGCCCGAGGACCCTTAGTCCAGGACTCCCTCAGTAGCCCCTGAACCAGTCTTCAATGACAACATGTTCGGCACGTGGGTTGTCTTCGGCCTTGCGAGGCAGGTTCCTCCCCTTGAATACCATACATCAGCTTTCCCTTATAAAAGAACTGTATCCAGCTCTGTATAATTAACACAACCCTTAGCCGCGAAGGCAAAATATATAAAAAATAGGAATAGCTAGTGTCTTTACTGACAACTTTTTCCAGCGAAGCATCAGGCTTGAGTCTTCAGTGTTTTGAATCGTTTTCAAACTCCCTGTTTTGTGTTTCGAGGTCGAGCCCCCTTGGCCCATCTTATCAAAACAAAGATTGTGCCCATTTATTATGGGATTCTCATCAATGGGATTTGGGTAACCCAACAGATCATGGCGCACGCTCTCATTGGGAATAGGCGAGTTTTAAGGCCTAAGTGGGGGGCGGTTTGCATTTTTACTGCCTATAAGAGGGCAAAAGATTCCTCCTTTCTTCCCCACGCCTTCTTCCAGCCTCTGCCTTCCAATCTCCCAAGCTCCAGCACCCTAAAAATCTCTCATCTTCCCCACCGCCACCACCTTCTCCAGCCATGGCCGGGTTAGGCTCCAAGGGAAAGTGGGAGGCCTCCTCCGTCACGGAGAAGGACGTGAAGGAACTCTGAAGTGTGGGGTACCTGGCCGCAAACATTGCGCACAGACTTCCCGATGAGGACCAAGTCATCCTCACTCTGACACCCGGCGAAAGGGTTGTATTCCTCCTCCATTTCCTCAGGGGGCTGGGGTTTCCCCTCCACCCTTTCGTCTGCGGCCTTATGTTCTACTACGGGCTAGATTTCCACGATCTAGCCCCGAATTCTTTCCTCCACATATCGGCATTCATCGTCGTGTGTGAGGCTCTGCTCTGCATCCCACCACACTTCGGCCTGTGGCTCAAAGTCTTCAACGTGAAGCCAAAGGTGGTTGATGGGCAACATGCGGACTACGGCGGGGCCATGGTAAGCAAGTTGCCCAATGCCACATGGCCCAAAGGGGCTTTCATCGAGACCGTCAAGGTCTGGCAGCAGGAGTGGTTCTACATCACCAAACCCCACCGCGCTAACTGGGTAGCAATTCCGGAGTTTAGATCCAGACCCCCCACGAGGCTCACCTCGTGGACCGCTAAGGGCCTCGATTGGGGGTCCCAGATGGAGGTACAGATGCTGCAGAAGTGCATGACCAACGTGCTGGGCAAAAACATCGGTCTCACCAATGTGGTGTAGACCATGCTCTTCCGCTGCGTCCTCCCCTGCCAATGCCGGACATCCCACATGTGGGAGTTCAATCCGAAGGCACCGTGGACCCTGAAGCGCTTCTTCGGTACTACACACGAAGAGATATGGAAGTTGCTCTTCAAGGCCCAGAAGAGCTGGCCCATGAAGACCAAGGACATCGGGCTCGACATCGAGAATCCGGCATCACAAGTAATTATTAATTTTTCCAAAGACGTATTCGGTCAATATTTTAATCAATAGAAATCTTATTAGATCACTTCCTCACAGGGCTGGACAGCAAAGGCGGAGCGGATCGACAGTCGGGCTCCGCTGCTAAAAGACCCAGCCACCCCCTAGCTGACAGAGATGCTGGTCATGGCGCCCTACCAGGCGACGGAGAAGAAGGGCAAGAAGAAGGGAAAGGAGCCCAAGGGTGGCCCCCTCCGCAAAGGCCCTTCTGACGCTGTGTCCGGAGAGACCGAGATCGTCTCCTCTCATGAGGGAGACGAGGAAGAAGAGGAGGAGGAGGTGGTGGAAAGTGATTCCCCCCGCAAGGGGAGGAAGAAGAAAAGGACGGCCTCTAAAGACCCGGAGGGGTGGCACCGAAGAGGGGGAAGATAACCCTTTCGATCAGTTCAGACTCAGAGTCCAAACACATCCCTAAGAGAGCCCCCAGGGTGAAGCCCCTGGCAGAATCGTAAGTATCCGAAATCTTACTTGTTCAGTTTCCGCTTACCTGCCTCTGTCATGTAAGTTATACTATTGTGTGCTTTTCAACCCTCCCCATGAGATTCCGAACACCCCATCGTCGGTGGGGAACTCCCTGCCGCCTGAGCAGGAGGAGAGCGACGCGCCGTCGCGAGCCCCCTCACCCACTGCCATGGAGGACACCAAGGTGTTGTCCCGAAGGACCTCTCCTGGCCGAGGAGGGGCAGACAAGACCGTCGAGAAGGCGCCTGAGGTTGACACCTCGGTCGCTGAAGACCTGGGGGAGGCGACCCCCAAGACCACCAACAACGGGGAGCCCCACCAGTCCGGGCCCCCATCACACACCACTCCGGAGGCCAATGTGGCTCTAGGAAGGGATGTGCAGCCCCCTTTGACAGAGGGGGGAGGAGCAGTGGCTCCATCAGCGGCCTCCGTTAATCTGGAGGCTGCTCATGCTCTGGAGGAAGCGCTACAACGCGCTTCCATCGTGGAGGAGCACCGCACCCTGATGGGTGCGGCTATGGAAAATGTCCAGTCTGCGAAAAGCGGACTAAACGAAGCCTTCAACAACCTACTAACGGGCTTTGAGGTATGCGACATAATGTTCTAAACGAATTTATCATATGCAAAGGATAATCCTGCGTATAGATAGTAGCCCCTGAGACTCTGTCCGGATTAGAACAATCCGGACAGAGGATCCCAAGATAATTCGGACACTAATATAATGTGCTAATGTGTGTGACAGGCAGCCATGTTGGCGGCTACCGCCCAGGCCGTAGAGGTCTCCGAGCTTAATCGGAAGCTACGAGTGGCCAATGAGGAGCTCGACCGCATCAACTAGCGGTTCGAGCAGATGCAAGTTATGTAGAATTTATATATCAGAAGTGATATGTATGGTGAGTCTTTTAACTCATTGGATTTTGTGATTATGATCAAAGTTGGCGCAGCCGAGGTCGAGTCCCTCACAGGCGCGCTTTCCCAGGCCAAGGAGGCGGAGGCGAATAAAGTAGTCGCTGACAAGGCGGCTAAGGAGCTGGAGGTGGAGCAAATTGCCCGCCTTCAACATGAAGCTTGGGTGGCCGAAGTCAAGCAAGAGCTCAAGGACGCCATCACCAAGTGCGAGTCCTTGGAGCAGAAGACTTCGGACCAAGCATCCGAACTCACCAAGGCTCTCCAGGGTGTTAATGTGACGCCCCCGATTCAATCGTACACTAATCATACACGCAAACGTGTACGATCAAGATCAGGGACTCACGGGAAGATATCACAACACAACTCTAAAAATAAAATTAGTCATACAAGCATCATAATACAAGCCAGGGGCCTCGAGGGCTCGAATACAAGTGCTCGATCATAGACGAGTCAGCGGAAGCAACAATATCTGAGTACAGACATAAGTTTAAATAAGTTTGCCTTAAGAAGGCTAGCACAAACTGGGATACAGATCGAAAGAGGCGCAGGCCTCCTGCCTGGGATCCTCCTAAACTACTCCTGGTCGTCGTCAGCAGCCTGCACGTAGTAGTAGGCACCTCCGGTGCAGTAGGAGTCATCGTCGACGGTGGCGTCTGGCTCCTGGGCTCCAGCATCTGGTTGCGACAACCAGGTAGAAAGGAAAGGGGGGAAAAGGGGGAGAAAAGCAACCATGAGTACTCATCCAAAGTACTCGCAAGCAAGGATCTACACTACATATGCATGGGTATATGTGTAAAGAGGCAATATCGGTGGACTGAACTGCAGAATGCCAGAATAAGAGGGGGATAGCTAGTCCTATCGAAGACTACGCTTCTGGCAGCCTCCATCTTGCAGCATGTAGAAGAGAGTAGATTGAAGTCCTCCAAATAGCATCGCATAGCATAATCCTACCCGGCGATCCTCCCCTCGTCGCCCTATGGGAAAGCGATCACCGGGATGTCTCTGGAACTTGTCTGGGTGTGTTTTATTAAGAATCCGGTTCTAGTTGTCATAAGGTCAAGGTACAACTCCGGGTCGTCCTTTTACCGAGGGACACTGCTATTCGAATAGATAAACTTCCCTGGAGGGGTGCACCACATAACCCAACACGCTCGATCCCATTTGGCCGTACACACTTTCCTGGGTCATGCCCGGCCTCGGAAGATCAACACGTCGCAGCCCCACCTAGGCACAACAGAGAGGTCAGCACGCCGGTCTAAATTCTATGCACGCAGGGGTCTGGGCCCATCGCCCATTGCACACCTGCATGTTGCGAGGGCGGCCGGAAGCAGAACTAGCCCCCTTAATACAAGAGCAGGCTTACGTTCCAATCCGGCACGTGCCGCTCAGTCGCTGACGTCACGAAGGCTTCGGCTGATACCATGACGTCGAGTGCCCATATCTTTCCCGCGTAGTTGGTTAGTGCGTATAGGCCAATGGCCAGACTCAGATCAAATACCAAGATCTCGGTAAGTGTGTTATTATGAAGTAACCGCGAACGCTGACCAAGGCCAGGCCCACCTCTCCCCTAGGTGGTCTCAACCTGCCCTGTCGCTCCACAAAGTAACAGTCGGGGGCTGTCGGGAACTCAGGCCCACCTCTACCGGGATGGAGCCACCTGTCCTTCTAGCCCCCACATCGAAATCACTTGCGGGTACTCAACGAGCCAACCCGACTTTAGTCACCATCTGTATAGTATATATATGTATAATATATACCCGTGATCACCTCCCAAGTGATCACGGCCCGATAGTATAGCATGGCAGACTGACAAGAATGTAGGGCCACTAAAGGTAAACTAGCATCATATACTAAGCATTTAGGATTGCAGGTAAGGTATCAACAGATGTAGCAACAATGACAGGCTATGCAACAGAATAGGATTAATCGGATAGTAACATGCTACACTACTCTAATGCAAGTAGTAGAGGGAAGAATAGGCGATATCTGGTGATCAAAGGGGGGGGCTTGCCTGGTTGCTCTGGCAAGAAGGAGGGGTCGTCAACTCCGTAGTCGAACTGGGGTCGCCGGCAGTCTCGGGGTCTACCGGAAAGAAGTAACAGAGGGGGAATACAATAAATAACAGAGCAATCAAAGCATCACAAAGCATAACATGGCAATACGCGGTGCTAGGTATGCCCTAACGCGGTAGGAGGTGATACCGAAGAAGGGGGGAAACATCCGGAAAAGTATCCCCAGTGTTCCGCGTTTTCGGACAAATGAACCGGAGGGGGAAGTTGCGAGTTCGATAGGTTAGGGATGTGTGGTGGACGAACGGACTGTGTATCCGGATTCATCACGTCGTTCTGAGCAACTTTCATGTAGAAAGTATTTTCATCTGACCTACGGTTTATTTTATATGATTTTCTAAAGTTTTAAATCATTTTAGAATTTATTTAATTCATTTAATTCAATATTATCCAGAATAGTGTTTGCTGACATCAGCATGACGTCAGCAGTCAACAGGACATTGACTGGGTCAAACTGACATGTAGGGTCCGTTTGTCATTGTCACAGGTTAACTAATCATGTTTAATAAGTTTAAATAAGTGATTAGGTTAATTAAACCGAGTTAGTTAAGTTAATTATTTTAGTTAATTTAATAAATTTTTTAATCTATTATTTTTTTATGTGTTTTATTTCTATTTGGTCAGGGCGCTAGGCCCCAGCAGTCAGCGGCCCAGAGGCCAAAGCGGGCGTGGGCTGTCGGGCGCGGGCACGGGCGAAGCCGCAGCCCGCCCGGTAGCGAGGCGAGGCCGAAGCGGGGTCGAGCAGGCGTGGCCGGCGCGGGTGTGGCTGGACCGTGGTCGGCGGCAGACGGCGGGGTAAGGCCACGGCAGCAGGCGGCGGCTGTAGGCGAGTGCAAGGGCGGGGTAGAAGGAGCCGGGCACGGGCGGCGGCCGGTGACGCAGGGGGAAGAGGGAGGCTGGGGCGAACCGGGCAATGGGAGCAGGCTGCGTCCCGGGGTGGCAGCGGCGGTTCGCTGCACGGGTGGCACCAGGGGGCTCCCCTGAGCACGACCGTGAGCCCAGCGGGGCGAGGTAACGACGACGACGACGGCAGCGCGCAACACGACAGAGCAGCAGAGCGGAGCGGCAGCAGCCACGGCGCGCGGCGCGGCACGGGCGCATCTACGGGGCAAACGGGATGAATCAGAGAGGGGGATAGGAAGCGGAGGCTCACCGCGATCCTGTAGTTGTGCTAGCATGGGCTCGGGGAGGACTGGCAGAGCGAGACGGCGGCGGCGACCTCCGGCGCCCGACGATGTAGACGAAGGAGAGGCGATGCAGTGGGGCGCTCCGGCTTGAGCTTGCAGACGAGGATGATGAGGCGGACGACGAGGACGCGGATGGGCCCGGTGTTAGGGCGCGGGGAGACCGGAGAGCACGCTAGCGAGCTCAGCCATGGCGTCGTTGGGCTCGGGCACGTGCGGGAAAGAAGGAAGTGGGCGAGGTGGATCTGGACGCGAGCGAGAGAGCGATGAGGAAGGGAGGGTGAGGGGAAATATCTGCGTAGCAAGGGGGTGGGGCTGAAGAGGCCGGGAGGAGACCGTGGCGCCCTTATCCTCGTCGGGGCGTCGTCGGTCCGGCGGGGACGGCGCCTGTAGCGACCCAGGGCAGAGGAACAGGGAGGGGGAGGTGTCTGGTGCGAGGAGTGGGCTGGATAGGGTGGACCAAGGCTGGCTGGGTCGCTTGGCCATTTAGTCCAAGGCCTAGTGGGCTGGGGGTTTGCCTTTTGTTTGTTTTGTTTTGTTTTTATCCTTTTATTTATTTTCTTTTCTGTTTTCTTTTAACTTCCAATTTATTTAAACTCTATTAAGATAATTAATTAGCGCCTAAATTGGTGTTGTAAATTAAGCCTCTACCATAAAAATCTTGACTTCCAAATAAAATAGTTTAGGATTTTATAAAATACAAAAGTTATTTATTTAATCGTTTCAACTACTGTTTTAATCATTTAAGAGTGTTAAAGCATTTTATAAATTGGGGGTTTCTTCACCACAATTTACCTTGCATTACTTGGAACTACCCGGACATTATAGTTTTAAAGTTTGAAAACTTTTGTTGTTTGCCTGATTTTGAATTCGAACTTGAATCAGTTTCGAACTAACGTGAGATTAGCAATAGTAACCAAGGTGACGTGGCGACATTAACGTGGGATTACTGTAGCCTAATTATCCGGGCGTCACAATTCTCCTCCACTACAAGGAATCTCGTCCCGAGATTTAAGAGGTAGTGAAAGGGGGGAAGGTTTGGTAAAGAATCTAGTGTGTCTTCTCATTCTGGCTTGCTCTTCTCGAAGAGGCCGGTCCAATACATGGATGTCTTCATTTCTCTGCTTCAGGTCATCATGAAGAAGTCGGCATCCTTTCTTTGGGAACTCCATCGTATTTACGAAAGAATAAAGGGTGGGCATTCCGGGAGAACAGATCTTTGCAAGGTTGACTACCTGGTAGCTAACATCGGGGGAAAGTGGCGGAAAGTAACTCTCGAACTGAAACTTAAGAAAATTTCGAGAGCAAAGTAAGAAGGTACCATGAGAAGTTTAAGCGGGTAGGCAAGCGTTCGATGCCTAAACAAAGTGTGAAAGGGGTCCAAAGCAACAAGAATAAGTATTGCGCCTGATACCAAAGAAGATTACTAGGAAGATGACCCATGAATTACATACGAAATCAAGCGCGAGGAATAACTTTGGCAACAAGGGTGTCAGGAGAGTCAGGTTTCGATCATGTGGAACTGTGGGTTATGGGCCCACCACGTGGTCTAAAAGTAGGAAGGTGGGTGACATCTTGCATGATCATGTAAGCAAGGCATGCCAGAGGATAGTCTGTCGGTTATGTCGGCAACAACATCGGTACCAAGGGCGAGGGACGAAGAGAACCATCTTCCTGTTCGTTGAATGAGGCGGACCAGTAGGCAAAGTTCTCGTCCATCGGTGGTTACCGGAATGTCATCAACAAAAGTAACAGGGTCTTTCTGACAGAATTGTACACCGAGGTGTTTACAAAAGCAGGAGAATATTACTGCTTAGATCATATAGATCACAAGAAAGGTTAAACCAAACAATGGAAAGGAAAATATGATTATCAGATTTAAATAGAACAATGGAAAGGAAAATGTGTTTAAACACATATTTCAAGGGTATATCCTTCCCAAGGACAAGCAGAGCATGATATCCATGATAGGATATAATGTAGAAAACTCTTTAGATAAGGTGAGAGAAATTTCATGACATTACCCATACAACGGTGTTAGGGTAATTGATAAGGAAAATTTAGCATTTCTGCTTCAAATGTTCTTACTGAAAATCGGAGTGCCACAGACATGCTTTGAGATAGCATTGACATGGTCTTCAAGCAAGGGTCAGACTTTGGATATAGGAAGGATCCATTAGGAACAACTTGTAGAATAAGTCTTACAATTTCCTCATGGAGAAATGGATAATCTTGCTAAAAAGGAAACTATAACAATAGGGCCTCCGGCCAGGTGTGCTAGGCATGACATCATCTTGTCGGGTCATATATATAGACCAATGTTATAACTCTTGGAAATATGTTCCAACCATCATATCTGACCGAGATTCAGATCTGATTGGTGTTAGGATAACTCAGACTCAGGATGCGTGAGAAGAAAGGTGCAACACAAATTGTCGAGATGACATTGTAAGATTCTCGGGAATTGAACTATGGAAGCGAGTTCCGAAACAAGAGTTCATCATTAAATCAAAGAGAGGATGAGGAGGTGGCTGATGGTCTCAGCGACAATTCATCGAGACTTCCAAAAGGTGGATCTCCACAATTATGTGAACAAGGAGATAACATTTAACAGATCAAATGATATAATGATGTATGCTCGAGGGAAACATACACAATTAATCACTGGTTGAAAGGTGCACCCGAGATACGGGCTTAGGTAGGAACGATGTCATAATGGTGTTTCAATAACCGATGGTCTAAGAATGAACTGGCGACCATTAACTTCAAGCAATAGGGTTGCTAGAAGTTTGGAATTACAAATCAAAGTTAAATGGCTCGTATCCCGGTTAGAAACAACACAGAGACCATGAAATGAACGCAAATGGCGAGAGGTATTACTATATCAAGAATTCTTAACAGGTGGAGCAATTCTCGCAATATTCTTGACACAATAGATGGTAACACTCCAAGGTAGATCATAACACCAGCTGGATAGAAAGGAACTCAAGGTACTACATGAGACATGAACAAGTTTGTGTCGGAGGGAAGGCAATAAAGTTGCCGATGATAACACAAATCATCGAGGGGCAAGGAGGGTATTTCTCATCAAGAATTCGATAGAGATCTCGGAAGAACCTCGAATGTTGATGATGATCACGACACCTTTGTCGAGAGATTTCATGAAGATGTAATCGATCAGCGGTGACACCAAGTCAAAGGAATGATGAAGCGAAAGGTTATTGGAACCAAGGGTACGACACAAATTCCAAACCAAGCTTGCTGTTCAAAGAAAAATGATATGATGAGGAAGATCGACGTAAGCTTAGCTCATCGTCAAAAATTATGCTCCGGGAAGAAGGACCAGGTAGCACAGTTAAAATTTAGCACAAAATGATATAGCCGATCAGGCTAGGAATGACGTGATGGAGTATTAAACTTCTCAACAAGGTACTGGGAGTATTGCATCACAGTGTTGATTCGACTCACAAATCGCTGTTCTCGGTTGACGACAACCCAAAACCCGTGGAGTTACTATGATGGGGAAAGTACTACTTCATCACAAATTCATAAGATGTAGTGCAATGGTATGATATCATCGAGATACCAGGGGTAATACTCGAAGGTAGATCATAATAGAGGTTGGGCAGGCGTATTGATCTGTAGCAGACAAGTGCTTTAACTTGTCCGAGAAATGGGATCAAAGAAGAACAATCATGGTCGGAACCATAACTGTAAGGAATCAATTTAACAATACCGAAGGAATCATACAGCTGGATAATCATTTTGCAAGAAGCTTCCGAGACGGTCTACATCATTTTCATGGGCATGAACACAAAGTTCAAGGTCGACTCCCACTTCTTTAATACATATCATTCATTCACCTCTCGCTTTGATATAACTGTAGTGTTGGAATTTTATCTGGTAGAACAACAAAAGAGTATGACTTGTGAAAACTTTCGGGTTCTCACAGATTAGGGGAAGGAATAGGTTCAACCCATCGGGCATCTTAGTAACATATGCCACAAGTTTCAATAGTAAATACACACGCTCGAAAGCAGAGCAAGGTTGGCCAAGCAGAGGATACAATTTACCAAAGGCACTATGTATCAGGGGAAGAACTCACAAGGTGATTGAATATGAAGGACACTGTCGGATAACAATCCAACAATGGATCGGGCGATCCACGACGGAGCTGATGTGAGTATCGGTACTCACCCAGAGGAAGAAAGAATGCAGAGGCATCAGATTCAAGAATCACCTGATTAGTCTGATGCTTAAATAGAAAAAAATTATGGTTTCCAAAATGAAGGATCAGAAGCAGACGCTCTGATCAAGGATGGATAAGTTGAAACACTTAGTTGGACAATCAATAAAGGTTTGAATTGTCGAGAACCAACTCATGTCCAGAATGACGTCTAAGTCGGAAAGATAATTTTAAAAAGATACCCTGATGACTGTGTGCGTACGCACATATTGAATCAATAGGCTCAAAATGACTAAGACAAGGGATGTTATCGAGGACTACTAGTCATATGGAATTAACCATAATGCAAGCAAGCAAGAATTTGAAGAACAACTGGCGGTTGAGGATTTTTGAAAGATCAATTAGTATTTCGAAGACTTTGGTGAAACACATGAACAACTTGGGAGAAACAAATCCTTGGTGTGTGTGAGGATTAATTTGTAGGTGTATTCAGGTGGCAAAGAACTGCAAGGCAGTAGGCACAAAGTATTCTCGGGGTATCTTGTAATAACAAGATCAACTAGGAATAAAAGTCAGAACGACGGGTGTAAGTATTTATCCATAGGGATATTTCGGTGGTAGGGAATTGCAAAAGCAACGGGTACAAAGTTTTGAGAGAATATTAGAGAGTATCTTTGAAATCTTCTGGTCCAGCCGGCGGTCATCTGGACTGAAGGGGCTCTCCGGGAGAAAGTATTTTCGAGAACCTAAAGTTAGATTTTAGTAAATTCATTAAACCCGAATAGGAGAGAGATCAGAGTCCCAGAGTATAGGTCGAAAAATAAAAGATCCTAAGACCACCCGATGGTGACATGGGCCCGTAAGCCACACAACCATGTTAGGAAAAGTTTTGCAATGTCTAGACTCAACTTCGGCCAAGGAGTATGGAACGGGGATTCCTACAGGCAGTCGGCTCTGATACCAACTTGTGACGCCCTCGATTCAATCGTACACTAATCATACACGCAAACGTGTACGATCAAGATCAGGGACTCATGGGAAGATATCACAACACAACTCGAAAAATAAAATAAGTCATACAAGCATCATAATACAAGCCAGGGGCCTCGAGGGCTCGAATACAAGTGCTCGATCAGAGACGAGTCAGCGGAAGCAACAATATCTGAGTACAAACATAAGTTTAAACAAGTTTGCCTTAATAAGGCTAGCACAAACTGGGATACAGATCGAAAGAGGCGTAGGCCTCCTTCCTGGGATCCTCCTAAACTACTCCTGGTCGTCGTCAGCAGCCTGCACGTAGTAGTAGGCACCTCCGGTGCAGTAGGAGTCGTCGTCGACGGTGGCGTCTGGCTCCTGGGCTCCAGCATCTGGTTGCGACAACCAGGTAGAAAGGAAAGGGGGAAAAGGGGGGGGGGAAGCAACCGTGAGTACTCATCCAAAGTACTCGCAAGCAAGGAACTACACTACATATGCATGGGTATATGTGTAAAGAGGCAATATCGGTGGACTGAACTGCAGAATGCCAGAATAAGAGGGGGATAGCTAGTCCTATCGAAGACTACGCTTCTGGCAGCCTCCATCTTGCAGCATGTAGAAGAGAGTAGATTGAAGTCCTCCAAATAGCATCGCATAGCATAATCCTACCCGGCGATCCTCCCCTCGTCGCCCTGTGGGAAAGCGATCACCGGGATGTCTCTGGAACTTGTCTGGGTGTGTTTTATTAAGAATCCGGTTCTAGTTGTCATAAGGTCAAGGTACAACTCCGGGTCGTCCTTTTACCGAGGGACATGGTTATTCGAATAGATAAACTTCCCTGCAGGGGTGCACCATATAACCCAACACGCTCGATCCCATTTGTCCGGACACACTTTCCTGGGTCATGCCCGGCCTCGGAAGATCAACATGTCGCAGCCCCACCTAGGCACAACAGAGAGGTCAGCACGCCGGTCTAAATCCTATGCACGCAGGGGTCTGTGCCCATCGCCCATTGCACACCTGTACGTTGTGAGGGCGGTCGGAAGCAGAACTAGCCCCCTTAATACAAGAGCAGGCTTATGTTCCAATCCGGCGCGCGCCGCTCAGTCGCTGACATCACGAAGGCTTCGGCTGATACCACGACGTCGAGTGCCCATATCTTTCCCGCGTAGTTGGTTAGTGCGTATAGGCCAATGGCCAGACTCAGATCAAATACCAAGATCTCGTTAAGCGTGTTATTATGAAGTAACCGCGAACGCTGACCAAGGCCAGGCCCACCTCTCCCCTAGGTGGTCTCAACCTGTCATGTCGCTCCGCCACAAAGTAACAGTCGGGGCCGTCGGGAACCCAGACCCACCTCTACCAGGATGGAGCCACCTATCCTTCCAGCCCCCACATCGAAATCACTTGCGGGTACTCAACGAGCCAACCCGACTTTAGTCACCATCTGTATAGTATATGTATGTATAATATATACCCATGATCACTTCCCGAGTGATCACGGCCTGATAGTATAGCATGGCAGACTGACAAGAATGTAGGGCCACTAATGGTAAACTAGCATCCTATACTAAGCATTTACGATTGCAGGTAAGGTATCAACAGATGTAGCAACAATGACAGGCTATGTAACAGAATAGGATTAATCGAACAGTAACATGCTACACTACTCTAATGCAAGCAGCAAAGGGAAGAATAGGCGATATCTGGTGATCAAAGGGGGGCTTGCCTGGTAACTCTGGCAAGAAGGAGGGGTCGTCAACTCCGTAGTCGAACTGGGGTCGCCAGCAATCTCGGGGTCTACCGGAAAGAAGTAACGGAGGGGGAATACAATAAATAACAGAGCAATCAAAGTATCACAAAGCGTAACATGGCAATACGCGGTGCTAGGTATGCCCTAAAGCGGTAGGAGGTGATACCGAAGAATGGGGGAAACATCCAAAGTATCCCCAGTGTTCCACGTTTTCGGAAAAATAAACCGGAGGGGGAAGTTGCGAGTTCGATAGGTTAGGGATGTGTGGCGGACGAACGAACTGTGTATCCGGATTCGTCACGTCGTACTGAGCAACTTTCATTTAGAAAGTATTTTCATCTGAGCTATGGTTTATTTTGTATGATTTTCTAAAGTTTTAAATCATTTTTAGAATTTATTTAATTCATTTAATTCAACATTATCCAGAATAGTGTTTGCTGATGTCAGCATGACGTCAGCCGTCAACAGGACGTTGACTGGGTCAAACTGACATGTAGGGTCCATTTGTCATTGTCACAGGTTAACTAAACATGTTTAATTAGTTTAAATAAGTGATTAGGTTAATTAAACCGAGTTAGTTAAGTTAATTATTTTAGTTAATTAAATAATTTTTTAATCTATTATTTTTTATGTGTTTTATTTCTATTTGGTCAGGGCGCTAGGCCCCAGCAGTCAGTGGCCCAGAGGCCAAAGCGGGCGTGGGCTGTCGGGCGCGGGCACGGGCGAAGCCGCAGCCCGCCCGGTAGCGAGGCGAGGCCGGAGCGGGGCCGAGCAGGCGCGGCCGGTGAGGGTGTGGCTGGACCGTGGTCGGCGGCAGGCGGCGGGGTAAGGCCACGGCAGCAGGCGGCGACTGTAGGCGAGTGCAAGGGCGGGGTAGAAGGAGCCGGGCGCGGGCGGCGGCCGGTGACGCAGGCGGAAGAGGAAGGTTGGGGCAAACCGGGCAATGGGAGCAGGCCGCGTCCCGGGACGGCAGTGGCAGTTGGCTGCACGGGTGGCACCAGGGGGCTCCCTTGAGCACGATCGTGAGCCCAGCGGGGCGAGGTAACAACGACGACGACGGCAGCACGCAACACGACAGAGCAGCAGAGCGGAGCGGCAGCAGCCACGGCGCGCGGCGTGGCACGGGCGCATCTATGGGCGAACAGGATGAATCAGAGAGGAGGATAGGAAGCGGAGGCTCACCGCGAACCTGTAGTTGTGCTAGCGTGGGCTCGGGGAGGACTGGCAGAGTGAGACGGCGGCGGCGACCTCCAGCGCCCGACGACGTAGACGAAGGAGAGGCGACGCTGTGGGGCGCTCCGGCTTGAGCTTGAGGACGAGGACGATGAGGCAGACAACGAGGACGCAGATGGGCCCGGCGTTAGGGCGCGGGGAGACCGGAGAGCGCGCTGGCGAGCTCGGCCATGGCGTCGTTGGGCTCGGGCGCGTGCGGGAAAGAAGGAAGCGGGCGAGGTGGATCTGGACGCGAGCGAGAGAGCGATGAGGGAGAGAGGGTGAGGGGAAATATCTGCGCAGCAAGGGGATGGGGCTGACGAGGCCAGGAGGGGACCGTGGCGCCCTTATCCTTGTCGGGGCGTCGCCGGTCCGGCGGGGATGGCGCCTGAAGTGACCCAGGGCAGAGGAACAGGGAGGGGAAGGTGTTTGGTGCGAGGAGTGGGCTGGATGGGGTGGACCGAGGCTGGCTGGGCCGCTTGGCCATTTAGTCCAAAGGCCTAGTGGGCTGGGGGTTTGCCTTTTGTTTGTTTTGTTTTGTTTTTATCATTTTATTTATTTTCTTTTATGTTTTCTTTTAACTTCCAATCTATTTAAACTCTATTAAGATAATTAATTAGCGCCTAAATTGGTGTTGTAAATTAAGCCTCTGCCATAAAAATCTTGACTTCCAAATAAAATAGTTTAGGATTTTATAAAATACAAAAGTCATTTATTTAATCGTTTCAACTATTGTTTTAATCATTTTAGAGTATTAAAGCATTTTATAAAAGTGGGGGTGTCTTCACCACAATTTACCTTGCATTACTTGGAACTACCCGGACATTATAGTTTTAAAGTTTGAAAACTTTTGTTGTTTGCCTGATTTTGAATTTGAACTTGAATCAGTTTCGAACTAACGCGAGATTAGCAATAGTAACCAAGGTGACGTGGTGACATTAACATGGGATTACTGTAGCCTAATTATCCGGGCATCACAATTAATGAGGCCCGGGTTGAGTTCCAGAGCGCTCGCCAGGAGATCCAGCAGGCGAGGCAGATAGCGGCTGGTAAGGCGTTTCTTCTGCATAGTAAATTTGTAAGTAGGAGGTATATCTTGCTGACCCGAGTTTGGAGTTCTCCAGGCGCATTTGCGGATCTTTCAAGGAGTGTCACCGACGCCGCACAGTTCTTCCGAGCCGAGGAGGGGATCTCGACCGAGAAGCTGTTCTGGTCGCAGTATCTCGCGTCGGAGCATCCGGCGCCCCTCAGTGACCAGCTGAAGCAGCTGACCGAGCTGCATAGGGTGTCCGGCTTGGCCATGAAGGATCTAATAGTCCAACTTTGGCCAACCGATCCCATGCCCAACAGCTACTTCCGCCTCATGAAGCGGCTTGTCAACGTGCGTCCTTGGATCGACGCCATAAAGCGGTCGGCCTGCATAGAAGGTGCCTGAATGGCCTTCGCCCGCATGAAGATGCAATGGCGAAGATGAAGGCCACCAAAGTGGCGACCGCAGATCCGCCCGAGGGCAAAGATCATCGGAAGCCGGAGAGGTACTTTGAAGATGTCCTAGAAGGGGCCCGAATAGTAGAGGGCCAGTGTTCAAAGGATGTTATGTTCGATTAAATGTATTCGGGTGGAAGAAACTATGTTATGAATCCGCGCTATGATTGCGCCTTTTGTGTTACTTTATCCTCCTATGCAGCCGTTTATTATTTATATTTCTGAAGGTTGCCAGTCGTCGGCTTCTGCCCCCATGTAAATATTACAAGGGTGTTCATGAACACATGTCCGCACTTTATCCAACGTCTTGGTCCGTATAGGAGGCGTCCGCGGGGTGAACTAGGAAATCAGACTATGCGGCTTTATTACCTTCACTTAGCCATCGGAGTCCATTGGTGGGGCTAAGTACTAACCCCTCTTGCACTATGCGGCCATCCGGATTACGGTGCCTTTGCAACCCGGCTGTTCGAAGCCCAGCCCCTCGTGTGACACGGCAAGAATCGCTAACGATTTGTAGTATAACACTAAGTCACCGGATCGCTGACCAGCTCTCGCTTATCATGATGGTCAGTTTTCGGCTTTCTCTACTGAGGTACTTAACCAAACGAACCAGAAATACAATCGCAGTAGTTCTTCCTTTACTACCTTAGCCGAACTGGCGGACTGTAAGGTGGTAAGCGCAGGAGCCGGGCAACCCGACTATAGACCAAAGACATGAATCAGAACCGATGCATATAATGCAATATCCAGGACGCCAAAGAGTTCCCTATAGGTATTCGGACTTTAGAATGTGCAAGACCGAAAACAACCCCCGGAGCGAAGGCCGAGCAAAAAGCACGTACGTCAATCAGAAGTAAGGAGGGAATACAGATGATAATATAACATAAGTACCAAACAAAAGGTGGTGATCATTTGCTTCCTTTATATCCTTATTAATACATTGAGACATGTTTAGACAGATAATGCCATGAATATTGAGGTCATGTTACATGCCCAAAATTTACATAAGGGAAAGGTTTACACAAGGCCTTAAAGTAATGGTTTGAAGATCCCAATGGTGCCCTGCTGCACGTCTGCGTCGTTTCTCCTTAGTAGCGAATCCTTTGAGAGGAGAATTAGATGGTTGTCTGTAAAGAATAAGAAGAGGGGCCGAGGAGGGAGCCCTCGTGCAACCATACAGCCTTTAGGTTTTCGAATGAACCTGCAACGAGAGAAAGAAAAAAGGCATGCGAGGTCCGAATAGGGTCGAACCATACTATGGACCTTTTCCGTAGTGTGCCTCCGGCGTTGCCCAAGGTATTTCAAGTGCGTAGTTATGTACGCGCGGTACATATGGCGCGACCTTATGGGGCAATCGGCGGAGGCAGAACTGCTATGTGAGGTCCGGATCCACCAGGCTATCTCCATGAGGTGCAGACCGGACTCTTGGAAATGTCATTGGTCTTGATGGCCGATGAACTGTTCGGCTTGATAAGGTCGCCATGCACCTCGGCTACTAGGGTCGTGGTGTGCTCTTCAATACGGAGGGTAGTGCTCCATATTTCCATTAACTGTGATGATGCCACACGGTCTGGGCATTTTAATGTTCAAACAAGCATAGTGCGGGAGCGGGACTGCATTAAAGCAGGCGAAAGCGGTTCGTCCGAGCAATGCATGATAGCCACTGCAGACGATATCAAAGATCAGTTCTTCGCTAGGGAAGTTGTCTGGAGAGCCGAATACTACTTCTAGTGTTATTGAGCCCGTACAACAGGCCTCCACTCCGGGTATCACTCCTTTAAAGGTAGTGTTGCTAGGCTTGATTCTTGACGGGTCGATGCCCATTTTACGAATAGTGTCTTGATAGATCAAGTTAAGACTGCTGCCGCCGTCCATGAGGACTCTAGTGAGATGGTATCCGTCGATAATAGGATCAAGCATCAGGGCGGCCGAGCCCCCGTGACGGATACTGGTTGGGTGATCCCTGCGATCAAAGGTGATCGGACAGGTTGTCCATGGATTGAATTTTGGGGCTACATGCTCTACGGCGTAGACGTCCCTTAGTGCGCGCTTGCGCTCCCTTTTGGGTATGTGAGTGACGTAGATCAGGTTCACTATTTTCACTTTGGTGGGAAACTGTTTCTGACCCCCGATGTTCGGCTGACGGGGTTCATCGTCGTCCTCGCTTGGAGGTCCCTTCCCCTTGTGTTCGGTATTTAACTTACCGGCCTGTTTAAAAATCCAACAATTTCTATTGGTGTGGTTGGCAGGCTTATCGGGGGTGCCATGGATCTGACAAGGCCTTTCGAGGATTTTGTCCAAATTGGATGGACTGTCCATGTTGCCGTTGAAAGGTTTCTTTCGCTGACCGGGTTTAGAACCACTGAATCCGGCATTAACTGTCGTGTCTTCTGTGTCGTCGTTGTTATTGTTCCAACGCTTGTTTTTATTGCGGCGTGGCCTGCCATTGCCATCCCTGGCCTCAGAGGTGCCCGGGTCGCTGGAACTGTTGCTTCTATGAGCTAGCCAGCTATCTTCGCTCGCGCACAAGTGGGTCATGAGTGTTGTTAGAGCTGCCATGGTTTTCGGCTTTTCCTGCCCGAGGTGTCGGGCGAGCCATTCATCATGGACACTGTGTTTGAAGGCCGCTAAGGTTCGGCGTATGGACAGTCCACGATTTGGTTCTTTTTGATGAGGAACCGATTCTAAAGTTTGCGAGCTGACTCTCCGGGCTGCTGGACTATGTGATTTAGGTCATCGGCATCCGATGGCCGGACATAAGTGCCCTGAAAGTTGGCCCAAAAAGCATCTTCTAAATCTTCCTAGCTCCCAATGGAGTTCTCTGGGAGACTGTTCAACAAGTGTCATGCTAGTCCCTTCAACTTCAAGGGGAGGTATTTGATGGCGTGGAGATCATCTCCGCGAGCCATGTGAATGTGGAGAAGAAAATCCTTGATCCAGACGGCAAGGTCTGTTGTTCCATCATACTGTTTGTTGTTTACGGGTTTAAACCCTTCCGGAAATTGGTGCTGCATTACTTCATCAGTAAAGCACATAGGCTGTGCGGTGCCTCGATACCTGTCTACATTGCAACGGAGTTAGGATGACATCTGTGTTCGGTGCTAACCTCGAACTTGATGGTGTTCGTCGCGCCAGTTTTGGTGGCCGTCATCTCGTGCCGGAGCACGTCTCTCTGGATCCATAGATCGATCTGGTCTGGCCGGCTTTATTGGCCAGGTCCTCACGTAAGTCGTAAGTGTAGTCTGGCATCGCTGTTTCCTTGCCTCTACGACGAGGTGGTGTGGGCTGGTGTTCGGCGTGATAGGCCGTTTTGTCCCGTCCGCATGGTTGTCGGTCTGGTTTATTAGCATAATTATATTTTGACGGAATTGGCTCGAGGGCCTCGTCGTCAAATTGTGGCAGCAGCCTGCGCTTGGGGTAACTCTTTACTGGTCGCTCAAGACAGTACTCTTCGGCGGCTAGGACTTTAGTCCATCTATCGTTTAGGGTGTCCTATTCAGCTTGAAGCTGCTATTTTTTCTTTTTCGGTCTCCGCGCAGTGGCAATGAGTTGTCGCTTGAAGCGTTCTTGTTCGAGGGGTTCCTCTGGGACGATGAAATCTTCGTCGCCGAGGCTCACATCCTCTTTAGAGGCAGGTAAGTTCGGGATTGTACTGACCCTCCTCCCTCTTGTCCCGTTCGGACGTGGGCTCGACGGATTGGTTGCGGTCTTCGGCGTTATCCGAGGTTTCATTATCTCCGGTGTCGGTATTACTATCCTTTGCCCAACACGGTCGTGAGCGGCGCCGCTGACGCCGGCGCTTTGGTGGTTCATCGACGGGCTTGTCCTTGCCTGGATCTTGAATGCCATCCTCATCTTTTTCCTTAGGAGTGTCCACCATGTATACATCGTAGGTACAAGTGGTCGTCCAACGCCCTGTAGTAGGCAGATTTTGGCTTTGTTCGGCGTCGACATCATCGTCAATGCTGTCGATGTCTTCGGAGGCGTAGTCTAGCATGTCGGTTAAATCCTCGATAGTGGCTATTAAGAGGGTGGTGGGTGGGGTGTAAAATTCCCTGACCTCGGCCCACAGCCTGTGTTGGGTGTAGTTCGGAGGCAAAGCTTCCATAATGGCAAGAGATTGTATTAAGCCCAGTGCTTCATCCAAAAGCGAAAGCTGGATGGGAGTCTATGGATCTGCGGGGCCATGCACTTGATTGAGTCCGGGAGGCGCAGACCTCAACAGTTCGGAGTTATCCTCCAGAGGTCCGGCTCTCCGATGACTGGGAGAGTCCCCTTTGACTCTGGGTTTACCAATGGCGCGATCGCATCCGGGTCTCCGTTTGAGAGCTCCATGATAGGAGAGAGTCCGGCGGGGTCGATCCTCTCATCTTCGGATGGCACGATCTGCCCCGGATCTAAGGCTGAGGCAGGTGTGAACATTGACCCCTGGACGGGATCTGACAACGGGTCCAAAGGGACTTCTTCATGAGGGTAGGGGGCGGCAATCGGGGCCACGAACCCCTCGAAGATTAGATCACCTCGGATATCGGCGACGTAATTCAAGTTCCCAAACCTGATCTGGTGACTGGAGGCATAAGTGTCGACCTGCTCAGGGTGGCCGGCCGAGTTGGCACGTAGCACAAAGCTGCCGGACAAAAATACCTGTCCAGGGAGAAAAGTCTCACTGGACAACATCATCGTTGATGAAGAGGCGCACCATCAATCCTTCTGTTGACAACACGGCAGAGCTCTCAATGAAAGCACCAATGTCGGTGTCAAAAATGACAGATCTCGGGTAGGGGGTCCCAAGATGTGCGTTTGAGGATCAATGGTAATGATGGACAAAGGGGCACAATATTTACCCAGGTTCGGGCCCTCTTAAAGGAGGTAAAACCCTACGTCCTGCTTGATTGTATTCGATGAGTATAGGGGTTACAAGAGTTGATCTACCTCGAGATCGTAATGTCTAAACCCTAACTCGTCTAGACTATGAATCTTATGATCTTGTCTTGCCGTTCACGCATACAGGAGTCCTAATCGGACACGGGAGGTGGTCTTCTTCCTTCATCTTTATAGCCCATTAGTCCGGCCCGTATTGAATAGGTCGGACGCCCGAGGACCCCTTAGTCCAGGACTTCCTCATTGCCCCCACCCTTTTTCTTCTCTCCCCCCCCCTCTAACATGTTGGCCTCCAAGCAGAAAGGGTGTGGGGGGGGAGGCAACTTGTGTGCCTAGAACACACACAAATTGCCCCCCCAACCCTTCTTTCTTTTGCCCCCAAACACGTTGGCCTTCACACAGAAAGGGTGTGGGGGAGGCAACTTGTGGTCCCATAGCACACATAAGTTGCCCCCAATATTTTCTTTTTTCTTTTTGGCCCCCCTCTACCATGTTGGCCTTCACACAGAAAGTGTGTGTGTGGGGAGGCAACTTGTGTTCCCAGAACACACATAAGTTGCCCCCGCCCTTTTCCTTCTCTTTTTTGTCCTCCCCCCTCTAACATGTTGGCCTCCAAGCAGAAAGCGTGTGGGGGGAGGCAACTTGTGTGCCCAAAACACACACAAGTTGCCCAAGTCTTTTCTGGTTTCAAACTTTGTAAATTTAGTCTCATGCACGAAGATATGCCTACCCACACATGTTGTTTTTACTTTTTTGGGTACAAAAGCATTGATTGCGGGATCTACGGGTTGATCAATACAAGTAAATGGGATGCAAGGGTTGTACCCAAGTATGAACTAGATGATATACCAAACATTAGGAAGTAACTCACCAACACATGGGTTTCAAGTGTCCACAACAAAACCCCATGGAAGGATATTCTGAAGTTGCCATAGGTAAGTTTTTCTGTGTATTCACAAGTTTTATAATTAATTTTTTCGTTTCTCTTTTTTTTGCGAATCAACATTGCATGCACAACAATGAGTCCCTGTAGATTTTCATTTTTAGTTTTTTGTTGTAAGGCAACTAGCACCTGCAAACCACGGAACTAACAAATTCTGGTAGCAGGCAACTACAGAAAAGATTTAAAACTAGGCAACTAACACCCGGGAACCAGCCAATTAACATATGTGAAATCAAACGGACAAGAAAGATTCATGTAAAGCAAGCAACCAGGGATATAAACAACAATGCGTACGAATTACTCAAAGTTTTGAAATTAAGGACAAATGACCACACACTATTTTAGTTGGCTGCGAAAAACATAGAGATTCGCAAAAAAACTACGATACAAGGTCAACTCACGATATTCATAGCAGGAACTAGATTTACAGAAACAGTTCATTTTTGCTTATATCCCTTTTTCCTTCTTGTTTTGAACATGCAACTTCTGTGAGTTTTCTCAACCTTTCTCCTTTTTTTGAATCTGCCTGCATTGTACCTACTAGACCAACCTTGCCTCACACTGTCCTATGGTGTGATCAGCAGACCCACAAAAGCTGCATTTATTTTTTTGCTTCAGGTGTAGCTCAAGTGCTGATTGAAGTTGCTTAGACTTCGCTCTCCCTTTCGTCGTTGATTTTGGGGGGTCTCTAGGGATGGGTTTAGCATGTTCAGGAGATTTGTGCACGGGCTGATGAATTGAGTGTGTTGAAGTACCAGTAGCGCTAGGGCTCGGTGCAGCAGTAAACGTTGATTGCACAACACCCCCTGCTGGTGGCACAACTGCTTGTGGATGCCTACCAGGAGGTGCGCATTCCCCCCGAATGTTGGTGGAGGTCCAGCAGGCTGTCGTGGAGGACCACTAGTAGACGATCGAGGATCAACGCGACGTGCACGGGTAGGGACTGATGCCTTTTTCTTCTTAGATAAATTTAGGTGTCCAATCTCCATCCGAGCTGCACGCATATGTCTCTTCAGAATTTCCGCAGCAGCATCGGATGCACAGGCAACATTGGCCAAGCTCGAAAAATTCATCTGCAAGTTGGTGTGCCGAACTTGCCTCTTCGATGCTGGTGGCATTTCTGCTTGTGGTGCTTCCACATCAGGGGGTGCATTAGGCACTACTAGCGGAGTCCACCTATGAATGATGTATTGCGCTGGTATCTCATCAACCCCAAGGTGGGTGAAAACCTTCAAGATATGGCAGCAAAGGATTCCATCTCTGTCCATCTTGCAGCATTCACATGTGTAATTGCCTGCATCAATTTCTGCTGTTACATAATAGTGTCTGGACCCATATTTAGCAACCCATTTCGTATTAGGTTCAAGCTCATACAAATGAGCACCACAGGGGCGTACATTGTACCTCCCAATCATCTCAAACTCCTCACGAAACTTATGGTACAAGTCTCTAGTGTAGGCTTCATACCCTTGCTTTTCAATGGGGGAAATGTGACCACATTTCAGTCTCCAAGTGGCATGTCCTATAATCTTGTGCACCCTCCCTAGCAAGCACATGAGTTTGAATCTTCTCATACTGTTTCACAAAGTTTAGGATAGAGCCATGTGGGTTCACATAACGCTTGAGGATAGCATTGAAGCCCTCGCTTCGATGTGTTGACTATAGGAAAGGGAAGAATATGTGCTTGAAGTAGCACGGCACCCATGTTGCTCGGTACTCATAGAGTTTGTCAAAGTGTGTACCAACAGCAGCCTGATATTTCATCATTAGAGCAACCCATTTTGCCTCAAACTCTTCTGGTGTGAAGCTGAAGTCGACACACTCATTGAAATCCTTTGACAAACCAGGGTTCCTACCCAACAGTGCCCCAAGTTTATCTTGAGCTTTTCTCATGGTGTGCCAATGACAACGCCGATGCACACTTGTCGGTAAGACGTTCTTAATAGATTCAGCCATCACAATGTCTTCGTCAGTTATGATGTTGTTAGGGGCCCGACCATGCATTGCTTCAAGGAAAGTCCAAAAAAGCCAATCAAAGCTCGTCTCCAATTCTTGTCTGACAAACCCACACCCCAACATGAATGACTACCCGTGCCGGTTGATGCTAATGAATGGTGCAAACGACATGTTGTACATGTTTGTCATGTATGTCATGTTGAAGGAAACGCAATCATGATAAGCCTCAGTGTACGCCTTGCGTGCTGGTCCATCAACCCCAAAAATATTCATAACCCTGTCCTCCTCATCATACTTGACCTTGTAGAAAAAATCAGGATCTGTTTTCTCTTGGTCCTTAAAGTAGGTTACTGTCTCTATCATATCTCCTTCTCTTGTGGCTGCCTTGTTCAAGCCCGATTTAAGATTTGATATAGCTTTAGTTGTATAAGGAACAATTAGTTCTGTCCCATAAAATTCAGACATAATCTGCATCATACAACCTGCAGTAATCGCAACGTAGTTACTGAAAAACAGAACATCAAACCAACACAAAGCACATGCAACCTAAAAACAACAATGAATCAATTTGCTTTTTTCAAAAAAGCTCAACTTATTGTGTGGTTGGGGCAACTTATGTTCATCAAGGACACAGAAGTTGCCCATCTTTTTCTTTCTCACTCATATAGTTTCCATAGATGCAGGCAAGTTATGTTCCCCTGGCACACATAAGTTGCCCAACCTTTTGAGCTTTAAAATTGTTCAAGCAAACAGGGATGTAGGCAACTTATGTTCCCCAAGTACACGAAAGTTGCCTCATCCTTTTGTAAGCATGTTCAACTAGTCAAGTGAGCGGGGGAGGTGGTTGGGAGGCAACTTATGTTCCCCTAGCCACACATATGTTTGCCTGCCACACACATAGTCTAGTGGGGAGGCAACTTGCGTTCTCCAGTCACACAAAAGTTGCCTAGCATTCATAAGCATTTCTAAGTAGCCAGCAAAGCCTGCTTGCTTTAAAACAAGGTTTTTATGCCACACACATCTCCCTAGTAATATTGTTGTACTGTAGTAAATGCAGGCATTTTTTGCTACTCCTTGAAACCCTAAATCAGAAGAAAAAAAAGGAAACACATTTTTCAATGTGACACACACCTGTAGTCAAATTGCAATTGTGAAGATTTGTTAGGAATAGCTTCTCTTCTGGAGGGATCCCTTGGTGTGATCGAAGGTACTTTGTGAGTGATGGCTTGTCAATCACTGCATGATTGTGTTCAGCAATGAAGAAAATGACTTCCCACCGACCATCCTTTAGCTTCATAACCATCCTTGCCTTGCACCCTGTCCGCACTATTGTATCTCGTTTTCGTTTCTTTCTTCTCTTCTTCTTTGCACACTGATCATCAATGAAGACTATATTATCATGTGCATCATCGTCATCTGCATATTCACAAATATCTGGAATCTCATCTAGGGTAGGGGCAACTTCTGCACCTCCATCGTCCACTTTTGGTTTCCTAAACTTGTTGCAAACAAACTGTTGCTTTTCCAGCTGGCTAGTAAAAGAAGATTTCCTCGAGGTGTTCATCTTGATTGAAAACCCAAGGCGGAGAGCATATGCATTATAGTGTTCTTGGGCACCCTCAAGAGTATCGAACCTCATGCCTATGAAGGGTTCTTTCGGCTGGGACCAAGCTTCATCATCATTATCTATTCCCAAACCTTCTTGTGCAATAGTTCCCCCTATTTCACTAACTGTAGTCGTGTCATTAAAAGTGTCACTTTCTGCATGGATGGCTTCGTCAGGCTGGGCAGCAGCATGTTGGGCAATTATGGGATTAGGAGATTCAGCTACAACTTCGTTATATTCTCCACCAGTTTGTAGGGCAGCAGGTTGCATGCAGTACATGGGGTCTTGAACTCCCACGCCAACTGTTCTAGGCACTTCACGGTTTGTATCATCAGGCAACTCATTCAGGTCAATCACTTTCAAACCTGAAAAAGCAAGCAAAATATAGTGTTTTAAAGGCAAGTAACAGTAATTTTCAAGGCAAGTCTAGCTGCAAAAGCGTAACAAAAATACATGAGCAAATGATTGACTTTTTTCAGGTTACAAGAGTGAGACCATATCATATTTTTTTAATCTGAACTACATATTTTTTGCTTTTTTGTGTTTTGCAGGAACATAAAGACTAAGGACGTGGCAGAGAAGTTGTAGCAGAACGGCGCAGAACATGAAGACTAAAAACGGTAGCAGAATTATGTCTCACTTTTACATAGGAGTTGCATTTTTTGTTTCTAGACTTTGATTCGTGTGTTCTAGACCTGATTAGGGAGGTTGTCCTTGAAGTGCTTTTTTGTCACTTCATAAAACTTTCTATCCCACTTCTATAATGGTTGTTACACTATATGCTTTTTTTTTCTTTCTGGAAACCATAGTTTTGTTATCAATGTTACAAAAAACAGCAGGTAAAGGAAGAAAGACGAATTCCAAGAAAAAGCAACTTACTAGGTATTTTTCTACTCCCTCCGTCCGAAAATACTTGTCATCAAAATGAACAAAAAGGGATGCATCTAGAACTAAAATACATCTAGATACATCCCCTTTTATTCATTTTGATGACAAGTATTTCCGGACGAAGGGAGTACTATCTCTCTCCCCTAAATCTTTATTTTTTTGCAGTAGTGAACATGTTCTTCTTTTACATTTCAATTCAAAATGTACTCATTTTTACAGAACAATTTGCCTGTTTTTCATTCATGAAAATTAAGATGGTTGATAATTCATGGGGAAATAGGAGGGGGGTGACTGGGTATGTTATTTTTGCCTGCAAAACTAAACCTGCTTACAAATCT
>NC_041381.1:255478660-255489691 GCF_002162155.2 Triticum dicoccoides | reverse complement strand
TGAAACTTGCCCAAGACTTGAAAATGTCAAAGTCTTGTTAGCTAAACACATTATCTGCTCGAAATTAACATTGTTTTTGCCTAGATTTGCAAACATCAATTTGCTGGTTTAGAAACTAGTGTAAATGCATACATCCCAACAAATCTTGTGTTGTTACGGGGGAAACCGAAGTTGCTTGCAGATATAATTTAACTTGCCAACCATGTGGATGCAACTTGTCTACAACCATGTGGGTGCAACTTGTCTACAATTGCCACCCATGTGGGGTGGAACAGAATCTGCTTCCATATCTGACTTGCTAACCCTGTGGATGGAAATTGTCTACAATTCTATGCATCCTCTACTTTTTCCCTACGTTTTATCCTTTTTTTTGATTTAGTAACCCTTTCTTTGCTGCAGCAATGAGGGAGGCCATGAGGGAAGACGAAGATGGACATACCAGCAGATGTAGGAGAGGGGCAGGGCTAACGGGGGAGGGGGTGGGGGGCAAGAGTTTTCTAGTAGGTGTTGTTGGATTTTTGGGGCTAGGTCAAACTTCAGCTATAGCCATGGAGTTGTGGATCCAGCAACAATGGCGTCCTTGGGGGCAAACGAGGGGGAGGAAGAAAGAGAAGCAGGGAGAAGGGTCCAGATGCATAGGGTAGGTATGATGCTACCTGAGGTTAGCGTAGGGTGGACGCTGGTTTGGGCAGCGGCGTCCAGCTGCGTTTCTGATTCGGTCCTTGATTTGGTGGGGACTGAATCTTTTCTGTTGTGGGGCGCACGCGGGGGGTTTCCTTTTACGTATGACTACTGACAGGGGGGTTTCCTTTTAAGGGTGTGTGCCCCATCAACAATCTAGCCAACGGGTGCCAGCGAGTCGCGTCCATGCTTTAAACAGTAAAAGTAGACATCCAAACAGGCCAAATTGGCCTCCCCACAGCATGCATGGCCCACATGCAACCTACCAAACATGCCATTGGGTAATCTAATATAACTACTGTCATTTACAATAATATGAGTAACCACAAATTTCTATAGCTACAGAGACAAGTTATATTTGATCAAATGGCATTTTTTTATCTCTTTGAACAGATAAGTGACAGGCTATATTTCATCATCTCCTTGGGTAGCAAGAACTGTCAAAAATTCAGAAGAATGGCAAGCTAAAAATGTCATGCCGAAGTTTTGCTGCCCCTCACAATTGGTTGTTCACCTTCAAACTCTGATATCACGATGAGTGAATCCGTCATTTCAAGAGAAAGTGGCTGCAACTTGTTCGTAGGATTTATATGCTGCCATGGTTAAACAATAGATGAATTATGGTTGCCAATATTCCCAAAGTGAAAACTGAAAAGAGCGCCAGTCAACAAAAAGTAGATCTAAAGAAGCAAGATAGCTTCTGAATAGTGAAGTTAGAAAGAACCTTATGTTAGGATCTTATGTACTTAGAGAACACCATTTCCACATTATCTAACAAATAAAAAGAGAGTATTAACCTGCTTCTGGTCCTTAAAATAACCAATGGCAACTTCACGACGCAAAACTGCCCTTTCAGACAGCTCAGTGAATGATATTTTCTCTCCTTCCTTCATGTACAGTCCTACTTCCTACAGTGAGCACATGCAGCAGGACAGATGATTTACTGACCAGAAGCAGAGAATGCACAGGGATACTAATTACGATCATATTACCTTAATATAAATCTCATCTCCCTCAGCATCCAGAATATCCTTCCATACTTCATTCAGCTCACTACATTCCGCAACTACATTTCATTTTTATCATGAGATAGAGCCCTTTTTAGGAAAATAAAGAGACAACTACTCCCTCCGTCCCTAAATATAAGTCTTTGTAGAGATTTCACTATGGACCACATACGGAGCAAAATGAGTGAATCTATATTCTAAAATGCATCTAGATACATCCGTATGTGGTCCATAGTGAAATCTCTCCAAAGACTTATATTTAGGAACGGAGGGAGTAGTAAGTACACAACCAACCTTGTGCCGTCACAAGACTCATAACTTCCTCTGCTCCAATAAATGAAAGGGAGGGTCTTATTCTAGTTATCTGCATAAAATGCAGAGGTAGGAACTTATTTCCAAAATTTAAACACATTTGATGAACTGAGCAGTTGAGATATAATAAGATTCTTACTTGCTTTCCCAGCCCCGTGTCTACAATTTCTGATACAAGATGTTGAACCTATAGGACGCATTAAAGTAAGAATTTGTAAATTCGAGCAAATTGGCATTTCTTTTAGCATGGGAGTATTTATCAGATAACATGACTAACTGAACCAGGCCAGATTAAGTTTATGTCCAGGGGGCACGAAACAAAATAGCCTTGGAGAACGGTCTATTTTGTTGAGCCACTAGCAACGCAAAAGAGTAGTGATTTGTTGATTCAGGGTCAAGTTTTAGTCTTTCCAGACAGTTCACATTATCAATATGTTACATGCCCCACAAGAAATGCATAGCAGCGCTTTGATGAGAAACACGGATGTTCAGTTTCACATTTCTTAACATTGTTTGTAGTGAGAACTGACCTTAATGTCATTTTTGTGGCAAATATTTTCAGCAAGGAGAAGGGTATATGCCAATTGCTTATCAGCCTGTACAGTATCTGCAAAGCCACATACACAGATGAAACTTCTCCATATATAACAGGGAAATAGTACAGTAATTCAAAGGTGCATTAGAGAGCACGTGCTCCTGGACGCAGAAAACCTATTTTCCAAATGTCAAACGTTTCTGAAAACAATTACACATGTAGAAGTTTGAGCCCTTATTGTGCATGCAAATTTTCTGCAAAAGAATATCAGTTTTGCACCCGGTGTAAGGAAACAAGTTTAGTGTTGTACCTTTTTAGAGCTGAATTTGTTATTTTCAAAGCGCAAAAAGGTTCCTTTTCCATACAAATATACACGCATACGAATGACTCCCGATATATGTAACTTTTTTTTTGTAGAATTGCATGCACCAGCCAATTTTTTCATCCAAAGGTCCGAACCGAGAGAGATGGGAGATACGTGGGCAGTGAAAGCCGGGGCAGACCAGAATTATTTATAGCATTAATTGAGTTTTGAACCCTAAACCTCTTGGTTGGAAGTTGTACGCAACCGACCATTTCACACGTGGAACTGATGTAAGCCGCAATGGTTCTTATTAATAGGGTTTTGGCAGGGTCTTCAGATCGAGACCTGTTGGCTCTAACACCATATAGATTTGCATGCACCAGCCAATTCACTTAAAAGTCCAAATTGACGGAGAAGAGTAGGTACTTCAACACTTCCCACATGTCTAGGCTATGTCAGGTCTTAGACATGGAATTGATGTAGGCCACAAATATTTTTGTTAGACAGGTCTTAAATTCAGGACCTCTTGGCTCTAATACCTCATATTGAATTGCATGCACCTCTCAGTTCACCCAAGAGTCCGAACTAATAGAGAAGGGCAGACATAGTTCAGAACCTGGCTACTGCATTTTTAAATAAACAATTGCAGCCCACTTTAGAGGGGCAGGGGGACTATAAGTACATTGCGCACTTTTCCCGTCAACTTGAGTTTTTTGGGTGAGCTGGCTGTGCATTCAATACTATATTTTGATGCAAAAAAATCGAATTTACTGTTCATCCCAGGTGCAGGTGCAGGTGCAGGTGCAGTTTGTAGTCATTTACTGATGCAAGAAATAGCATATTTCTGTTGTTGGCATGTTACTTGTACCTCCAATGAGCCAGTCTCTATCGGATATCACCACGACTGAAAGAGGAACATTTTTGTCACACTTGGCAGATTTCCTAATGTTAATAATCGCTTCCTTTAAAGTATCATAGTTCATAGGACATCCCACCTGTACGAAACATTATCACATAAAAATTAGGAAATAATAAGAGTAGGGCTAAGATCAAGTCCATGGACCATTCTGTCCGTGAGCTTCAAAGGTTACTGCATAAAAGAGAGAGAGGACCTTATGAGTAACTTTAATATTTTTAAGTTGGCTCTGCATAAGGGGGTTGACAACACTCGTCCGCTCTGTAATAGGGGTTTCTGACAATATTTCCTGCACATTAAGTGAATTTGTTATACAAGTTCCACCGTAAGCACTAGTATTAAAACTGAGAGCAGTATATTTATTTCTTGTACCCTCTGAGTCTACACATACCAATACACTACCAGGTCCAAGGTAATTATCATATTCTCGAATCATATCAGTAACTTTTGGCCTCCAACCAACAATAAGTATGCATTCCCTTGGTCCCAGTGTACATTCGCTGCTCTGCATAAAGCTAATTTGATGAACCCAGTAATTTGACAAGGGGAAATTTTCACCAATACATCATCACACTGAATTACCTTAGAGAATGATTTTGACGGCCGCTCTACAATGTTCTTTAGCCGCGTTTCCTTCAGCTCAGTAACCACACTAGAAGATCTTTGACCCTCTTTTGGTTCTGAGTAACTAACTGAACTATCTGTTCGTTCAGATATATTTAAAACTGAATACTGTGATTTTCTCCTCCCGCAGACAGGAGAAATAAGAAGCAACTGTGAAGGAACGAAATGAAGAGTGCATCAGGGAATCAACTAGGAAATTATAGGCCAAGCATCTTGTCAAGACTGATGGTACAAATGCAAAATAATGTAACATCGACCCATCATAATGTTTCCTATAAATAATATAGTTCATGCTGCATTTTCCTTGTCTCCCAAAAATAATACTTCATGGAAAAGGTCCAAAGATATCTGTAACATGTTCATAACATCGCATATGCTTATATCAGTGTTAAGTAAGAACTAAAAGGATATGTAACATAAAGCAAGGGTGCAACAAAATATGGTAATGAACATATTTAACAGAAAATTGTAATAATTTTTTGAAGTGGCAAAATTTGAGTAGTTACTTTGACAAATGGCTTAGGAAAACCAGTTATGAAAAAAACTAACAACAGATTTTTCTTGTGGAATCTTAGACCTGGAGAAAAGGCTTTGATTGGTAGCCCCTAATATAGAAAACAAAAGCCAGAAAATACATACTTTATCTGTTTCTTTCAATACTTCATCATCACCTGGGTGGAAGTGAATCCCACCAGACCGAAAAATACCACAAACGACTGCCTGATGATGAGCATAAAGGGGAATCACAACAAAGAAGTGATGCAGACTGCTGAGTTTAGGCATTCACTTATTTGAAACAACATTACATCTTGGACTTTACGTCTCACGTCCTTAAACTTCATGCCTCCTACTTCAGGAATGCTGAAAATGTTGAAAACATTCTCTGCAGGATAAAACAAAACAAGTCACAAGACCAAGTAGGATAATGGTCCTATCATTTAGGCTAAAAACAAGGCTGATACAGGTAAACAATTAATGCAAGGCAAAAGCATGCATACGAACCAATAATGAGTTTTAGTCAGAAATGTGTACAGGTAGACTGCAACGAGTATGGATAGGGTAGGAATAGAGTTTGAGTCGGACTCATGTATCCTAGGCAAGTAGCATAAGGATGGGAGGGGGCACACATTGTAAATAAAATCATGAGAGGCTGTTCGGCGAGGGTGTCAGTCAGATCAGATTGCCGGATTTGCCAAGAGTGGATGACGACTTGGTGGCCAAGTCTGCAAGAGGAGGTGGTCAGACCAGTGGCTGGGACCGGTCTGACCAACCATCAATCCAGAACACTGGTGGAGGTCACGCATATGGGGGAGTGTCGATGATTAATTCACCGTTCATCTTACGATTGTGCTAGAGGTCATGAAAGACAAACGATAAGAGCCCAGAGTTAGCGTCCACCTTATCGTGTCCGATAGTTTAGCTCTATTCACCTATTACAAGCTGGACCTTGTATTGCTATGGGCAAAACAGGCCAGAGTATACACATGATACATATGCAAATATACCCCCTATAGAAAGGAGGAACCACACAAATCTATGGTGGGTCTACAGCACTCAGTTTGGAAAGAAAATAGCTGTGTTGAGCTCGATTTTGTGCCTTCGTGAATAAATGTGCTATTTGAAGCTTGGAGGGCATGAACTGGTGAGTCCTTCTAAGCACATGTGATATAAGTCCAGAATTTGTTGAAAGATAGCAAAAGGCTGAAGCTTTTTTTTTTAGAAAAGGAGGTTAAACCCCCGGGCTCTGCATCAATCGATGCATGCAGCCATCTTTATTAATTACTCCACAAACGTCTGACAAGAACATACATCAATCCACCTGAAGCCACCACTCACACCTACAAACTTGATAATGTGGAGTGCTGTCACTCCCCATATCTAAAACCGGTGTCGTCGCCGATCCATCCACATAACGTATCGTGACCAACATCCGGTGCAGCCTACCTAAAGCACACACCACATGCACACGTTTTAGGAGCCGCCATCATCATTGGACCACTAACCTATCTTCAGGAGAGAGATCCGCATCATCCTTGCCAGTCCGGACATCCGTTGACGCCACCACGGCGCCTAACGGCGCCACCGCCCTGCGCTCATCTGTCCAAACGCGAAGACTCTAGAAGAACGGTCGTGCGTAGCACCTGCCAATCGGGCATGACTCAGCATAGCACCTGTCGGTCAGGCATGACTTGACAGCTCCACCGAAGCTCCACGCAAGATGAAGCCACTCCACCTCATGCCTCTGTCTTCTAGCGCTGCTCCACAAACGATGCTCCCAAGAGAGAAACGGCACCGTAGTACCGCTACCGTCCGATCTGGAAGACCAGATCCTAGGATTTCCCCCGAAGCAGCACGAGTGGGTCGACAACAGTTACACAACGATGCCTTCATCAAGGTAGCGGTGCAAAGCGCCGCCATCGCCTGCCAACGGCTCGGTTTTCACCAGCAACTATGTCTTCCTGACTCGTAGCCGGGACTAGATGACGAATCTCGAGATCCGACCACCCAGCCGCTGGCCGACCACCTTTGACAGAAGAGATGACCACCACCGTTGGCTGCACCGGCCAGAACAGATCTGACCGGAGGTGTCGCCGACGCAACCACCAGACCCTCCACGTTGCCGCCGCCGATCCAAAGGTAGATGGCGCCGCCGCCGCCGCCCGAACAGAGCTAGTCGCCGCCTCCGACACCGCCGCGTTGTAGCCATCGATCGGGTCGGGCGTGCTTCCATACGAATCGGGGCCCCGCACAACCCCAGAGACGCGGGAGAGAGGTGATGTCCTCCGCCACCGCCGTCGGCCCCCGGGCTTAGGCCGGCGGCGTCCCTCGGCGGCAGCGGAGGGAGGAGAGGAGGGAGTGCGGGCTGGCGGTGGCTAGGTTTTTGGGTGCCGCCCGTGTCGCCCTAGCGGCGGACTACGCGGAGGCCCTTCGCTGGGTTCGTACGGCAGTTGTAGCACTAGCAAAAGGTTGAAGCTGGTCTTGAGTCATTTAAATTTCGTTTGCTAGGAGATAGGAGTGTCAATTGTCAATGTTCCGGATCCGACAGTGCTATAGGAGGTGTATGATGGATAACTAATTTGTTCGAAGTGTAAAAGTGCATCTAATCCCCTTGGTGGATTTTGGTAATTAATGTTAACATATCTGAAGGAACTAATGTTTTAACTAGCTTATCTTAGTAAAGTTCCATTCGGTTGCAACAAAGGAGATGAAAGGTAACCCCACCAAATTTGCATGAAGACAAGTTTTGGCCAAGCCAAGGACTTAGTTTTTACATTTTAGTGATCCAAGATCACATTGAGTCATAGGTATGCCAATACTATCAAAAGGGGAATGTGGTGCCTAAGCTGAGTCTCTTGCCATATGTGCTTAAAGATCAAAGTCTAAAGTCCTCAAAAGACTTACATTTCTCCACTATATGTACCTAAGTTTCATTCCTTCAGAGCCTCTGAGCCACTATCCAGATATAGCCATTCTAAAACCCTAGTTGACCACTTGGAACCACCAAGATAGTTGACCACTTCTCTGTATCCTCTTCAAAATCTCTAAATGACCCTGCTTGGAAATTCTGAATGTGTTCTAGAGAGAGTGCCACATGCAAGGTAGTCCACTCGGAGCCATTTGAAAGTATCCACGTTTAGCATTATTCAGAACTTCTGACCTGATCACTCCGCTTCCTTTGAGCTGTGTTAAAAGTGCATGACAGTGCGATTTCTGGTCCCTCCTATTTATACGCCCACCTATCCCATCAGTTCACTCGAAGCAAACTCCACCCCCATCATATTTTCTGAGAGAACACCACCTTCTTGTGTTGAGTTCAGAGCCTTTTACTCCATTCAACAAGCCAAGTCTTTGATCTCTAATCCCGTCCTTGTTTTCCACTCCTACCTCTCCAATCTAAAAGTCATATCTTGAGAGAGTTTGAGCGTGGAGGAGATTATCTTTTGTAGCACAAGAGCAAGGGATTCATCACCAACCTCAATCTTGTTATTTCTGGAGGGTCTGCACCTCCTAGACCGGCTAGGTGCTTGGTGTAAAACGTAATGTTTGGGAAACTGCACGACACCCAATACGGGTGTGGCAATCCCATATATATAAGGGTACACAAAGTGTACAAATACAATATACAGGGTATACACAGAAGCTACATATAGACGTTATCTAACACCCTCCCTCAATCTTAACTGTGACCTGAAGTACAAAGCAAGTTAAGATTGCGCCTACAACCTTCAAACTGAGGTTGTGGAAGTGGCTTCGTGAAGATGTCAGCAAGTTGATCTTTGGAGGAGATGAACTTGATATGAAGACGCTTCTGTTCAACACGTTTCTCGCAAAGTGATAGTCAACTTCGATGTGCTTGGTGCGAGCATGGATGGATTAGATGAAAGATAGGTTGCACCAATATTATCACACCAAAGAACCGGTGGCTGCTCTTGAGAGACTCCCAACTCTCTCAAGAGAGACTATACCCAAATGAGCTCAGCGGTCGCATTGGCAACCGCCTTATACTCTGCTTCAGTGCTACTCCGAGAGACTGTGGCCTGCTTGCGCACACTCCAGGCGATCAAGTTGTGACCAAAGAAGACAGCATAGCCCCCCGTTGATCACCGGTCATCCAGGCTCCCAGCCCAATCAGCATCAGAGAAAGCCGAGAGAGCACTCGAGGAGGTAGACCGAAGATGCAAACCATAGGAGACAGTATGAGAGAGATAACGCAGTATGCGCTTCATAGCTGACCAATGTGAAGTCCGAGGAGCATGAAGATACTGGCACACACGGTTTACCGCATACGAGATGTCCGGCCGTGTGATAGTCAAGTATTGCAACCCACCAACAATATTGCGGTACTCTGTAGCATCATCTAAAGGAAGCAAGGCGCCATCCAAGGCTGATAACCAATCAGTCGCAGACATAGGAGTGGTAGCATGCTTGCATTGCAACATACCTGCACGTCGCAGCAAGTCCAAGGAATATTTATACTGAGTGAGAGTCAGGCCAGCAGGAGACCATGAAACCTCTAGACCAAGGAAGTAATGGAGAGCACCCAGATCCTTGACAGCAAAATGACCACTCAAAGCAGACAGCAGACGATCAGCAACAGTCACTGAGGAGCTGATAAGAATAATGTCATCAACATAAACCAGCAGGTACATAGTAACCTCAGGACGATGGAACATGCAACAGTGGATGGAGCAAACCCAAGACGTTGAAGAACCGAGCCAAGTCGGGCATACCATGCACGGGGAGCCTGCTTGAGTCAATAAAGCTGACGCAGAGACCACCCTTTGGCAACAGCCAAGGACAGAAGCCGATGAATGGTGGTAGATTTGACAACTGGACTGAAGGTATCCTCATAATCAAGACCATATCGTTGTTTAAAACCTTTAGCCACCAGTCGTGCTTTGTACCGCTCAATAGATCCATCAGCATGCTTCTTTACCTTAAACACCCACTTGGAGTCAATGATGTTGACACCAGACACAAGAGGAACCAAGCGCCAAGTGTTATTCCTCTGTAGTGCCTGAAACTCCTGCTCCATGGCACTGCGCCAATGAGGAATCCGAAGAGCCGCCTGAAAATGCCGAGGCTCAGCAGTGGGGTCAACATCTGTCTATGCCATACACGCCGCAATCCATGCAACTGTGCCGTCAGTACGCTCCTTCGGCCGAAAAATACCACTCTGACTGCGCGTACAAGCACGCAGAACAGTGGTAGGCGGCGGAGGTGGCGGCGTAGACGGGGTCGGCGAAGATGACGAAGCTGATGCAGACTGCTCCCCGGATGCAGAACCAGTCACACCAGGTGACAGGCCCGGCGAGGGAGTCGCCTCAGGCGAGGACGTCCGCTCGGCCGACACGAGCGGGGACGCCGGCGCAGGCGAGGACGCCGGCTCGGGCGTAGCGTGGGCGAGGATGTCGGCTCGGCCGGCGCGTTGGGAAGCCCTGTAGTGCCTAGCTCGGCCAGCCCCGTCAGCAGGCCAGGTGACGGAGTGACGTCGCGAGCGGGCTCAGCGGACATCCGAGAGGACGCAGGCAGCTGCTCATCCAGAAGCTCGAGGCGTGCTCCGCGCCCAGTACCTGCACCATGGTTAGGTAGCAACAAGGGGGTATATGCAGCATCAACAAATTGATCAGCCAAAGGTAAAGCAGATTTCTCAGGTGCAATGAGAGTGGTGGAGGTGACCGGAAGTGCGGAAAAAGGAAAAACATTCTCATCAAACACCATATTACGTGAGATATAGACGCGCTTCGAGGGAACATGAAGACACTTGTACCCTTTACGAAGAGAACTACAACCGAGAAACACGCACTGTTTAGACCGAAACTCCAACTTGTGTTGGTTATACGGACGAAGATGTGGCCAACATGCACACCCAAAGACCTTGAGAAACGTATAATCAGGAACTTCATTCAGCAAGAGCTCAAGTGGTGTTTTCATCCGACGGAGTCGTGTAGGGAGTCTGTTAATGAGAAATCATGCGGTGGAAAACACATCACTCCAAAACTGGAAAGGAACGGAGGCATGGGCAAGCAAAGCAAGACTAGTCTCAACTATATGACGATGCTTACGCTCAGCTACACCGTTTTGCTGATGTGTAGAGGACATGACACATGATGTGTAATTCCAAACTTATTAAAGAATGCATTGAGGTTGT
>NC_041381.1:255470830-255478377 GCF_002162155.2 Triticum dicoccoides | reverse complement strand
TGCACATGGATGATTTTATGACTGAGCAGACGCTCAACATGCGCTTGGAATTGCAAGAAAACATTAAACACATCAGACTTACATTTAAGAAGATAAAGCCAAGTGAACCGACTGTAAGCATCAATGAAACTGACATAGTAATTATGACCACTAACAAAGGTTTGGGCAATGGCCCCATACATCCGAAAACACAAGTTCAAGCGGTTTATTGACTACATGACTTGACTCAGAAAAAGAAAGCTGATGACTCTTGCCTTGCTGACAGGCATCACAAACTGCATCAACATGTTTATTTGACACTACTAGAAGCTCATGACGATGAAGTACATGGCGAACGATGGGAGTGGCAGGATGACCAAGGCGCGCATGCCAATGTGATGGAGACACACGAACACCGCTGAAAGCACTAGGAGCTGGTGGCACAACAAGTGCATAGAGACCATCATTACGCAGTCGACCTCTAAGGAGTACGTCCCTCGTGTCCCGGTCCTTAACAAAAAAATGAAAAGGATGAAATTCAGCAAGAACATTATTATCACGAGTAAGTTTAGGAACTGAAAGCAAACTACGTGAAACAGTGGGAACACAGAGGACATTAAGAAGACGTAATTGTGTGGATCGACGTGTAAGAAGTGATGCCTGACCAATATGCGAGATGTGCATACCTTCCCCATTAGCAGAGCGAACCTGATCATGTCCATGGTACGGCTCCTGTGTAGAGAGCTTGCCCATCTCACTCGTCAGGTGATTGGTACCTCCCGTATCCATGTACCAAGATGCATCAACTGGATAGGAAGGAGTATGCCCCTGCTCATGACTCTCCAGGGCAGCCTGCTTCTCATTATCCTTGCCATTGTTCCCGATCCCCAAGAAATCTTACTTGAAGCGACGATGACATCGGGAGGCAAGGTGACCATCAAGTCCACATAGCTGGCAGGGGACCTGAGCACCACATGAAGGACAGCAGGCACAGACTCGACCTCCTGTCGAGGTAGTGGTGTTCCGCGAGTTAAGCGCGGTCGGCGAAGGTTTGCCACCAGTTGGTGGCTTGTAGGGCTTGCCCTTCCCACGTGTTGCAGCGTTGGCGGAAGGGAAACTCGACGTAAAGCGGCGAGCCTGGATGCGCTACTCTGTAGCAAGAAGACGTGCGTACAACTCACGCGGCTGAATGGGAGTGTCACGACCATTGATATTCTCCACCAAATTATCATAGTCGTCACTCAGTCCGTTGAGCACATAGGAGGTGAACTCCTCCGGACCAAGCGCCTTGCCAATGGAGGCAAGTGTGTCAGCCATACCCGTCACTTTGTTGAAGTAGTCGGTGACGGTGAGATCATGAAGCTTCACTTCCCCAAGCGCAATGCGGATGGCGTGAGCCCGCGCCTGAGACTGCGAAGCAAAACTGGTATGAAGAGCCGTCCACGCGTCCCGAGACGTAGCGGCGAAGATGACCAGTGAAGAGACCCCCTCCGTAAGAGAGGACTGGATGGCAGAGAGGATGGCCTGATCCTGAGCCATCCATGCATGATGTCCCGAATGATATGGCGGCGGGCACGGCAGAGTGCCATCAACAAATCCCTCCAAGTAGCAACTGCGGAGAAGTGGCAAGACCTGAGCACGCCATGATAGATAGTTATCCGTCATCAGCTTCACCGGGATGAGATGCGCAAAGTAGAAGGGTGCATGAGATACACTATGATCCGAAGACGAAGGCGGCGCATAAAAGCCCGGGGGTGAAGGACCACTCGGTACCACAGATGAAGGCACCAGTTCCGTTGATGGCCCGCCGTAGGGCGCTCCGTACGAAGCAGGTGCGCCTTAAGACGACGCAGTCACCGAGGTTGGCGGATAGGCGTAGACCAACGAGGCAGCGTGGCCGTAGGACGGCTGCAGCGCAGAGGAAGCCGGCCACGGGCTAGCCGGAGCGACGCCGTAGGAGCCGGACGGCGGGGCGGCGCCATAGTAGTCGGCTGCCAGCTGGGCACTCTGATCCGGCACGCGTTGGGAGCCGCCCAGCTGCATGCACGGGGTGTGCGGGACGCAGCCCAGATGCATGTGCTGCCCGCCCGGCTGCATGCACGAAATGTGCAGGACGCAGCCCAGATGCATGTGCTGCCCCCGCCCGGCTCCATGCGTGGTACGGCGTTCGGCTGGAAACCGCCTGACTGCAGATACGGAGGAGCGTCCGACTGCAGATGTGGTACGCTGCTATGGGGCCCGCCGAAGGACTGCTGATACGGAGCCGGCAGCAGGGCGGCGACAGCCATGGGGGCGCCGACGAGGGGAGCAGCGGCCGAGAGGCCAAAAACGGAGAGGCTGGGGCGGCCTGATCCGCGGCGGCCGGAACGGCAGCCGGAGCAGGCGGGATCAGGGCGGCGGCGGCGAGCACCGAGGCCATGATGCGATCGTGGCGGAGGCGGAAGCGAACGATAGTAACCCTAAACTGATACCATGTAAAACGTAATGTTTGGGAAACTGCACGACACCCAATATGGGTGTGGTTGTCTCATATATATAAGGATACACAAAGTGTACAAATACAATATACAAGGTATACACAAAAGCTACGTATAGATGTTATCTAACACTTAGAAGTCTTTAAGTTTTGAAGAAACCAAGAAGTTTGTACGGGCTTGGAGATAGCCTACATCGTAAGATTCACCCTGAGCAAAACTAGACCTTTGTGATCGTGTTCGTTGCTCCTTCGTGGATTCTTAGTGGGTGATAGTGTGGAGGGATTTTACGTCGAACCTAACAGCAGTGCTACCGAGTAACACTGAAAAAGATAATTCCACGTACTTCCAAGAACCATAGATAGATATAGAGCGTCAACATAGGGTTGATAACACTGATAAAGATAATTCCACATAGAAGAAGGGCGTATAGAATCCCACTACCTCAGGAAAAAACCAAGAGGACACTAGCAATGAGGACAGTCGCATAACATGGATCATCATCAAGCCATTGAGCATAGGTGGTCAGTTGATCCTGGTATGACTCGAGGCCACTTGGTAATCGGAACCCGCCTAACCATACGCAAAGTGCGGCATCATCAGAAACCTTGGCAGCATCAATATCAACCTTGTCAACACCAGGTGTCGTAGTCTCCACAGGGACATAAAGGTGTGGCGGACAGGAGACCTCGCCAAAGAGGAAGCCCCAGAGACGAAGACCACACATGTGTAGTTAACATCGTCAAAAAAACACCAGGTAAGGAGTATGGAAACAGAGGCCCATGACTACCAGGTAAGGGAGGGGGGGCTGACAGGGAGATGTGGAGGTGGAGGGATGCGCCCGGGAGAAAACCAGAGCTGTGACAGGCGGCCTGCATGGAAATCAGCAAGCAGAGGCAGTGAACGATGGTGATGGAGAATAGCGACGTGGCACGGAAATATAGTCCTACTACAACAAAATTATCGCAGTTAGATGCATTTATTTGTCATTTCTCTGTGACCTCTCGGTTGCTAAACCCTAAATATAATAGCAATAGCCATCTGCACCCTTCCCAAACTTATTGTATCCGAAAATGCATATCAGGAAGATAAGAGCAGTACTGCGAGAATTAAGCAAGTGTCTGTAGATTTTAAGAAGGCCCTTTTGCCTAGAGCACTGCACAAACAACTTAGAGGCAACCATCTCCACCGGTTGCACATTTAAGCCTGTGATTGATTTCAGAAGTTCGATAGTGGTCGAGTTAGAAGCCTACATTGATAAAACATGATGAATAAATAAATGCTTAAATGTTGATATATCAAAACTAGTATACATGGTGGATCTTGTATATACCTCAACAATGGTAGGAACCAATGCAATTCGTGGAAGAGACTGGAGAGCCAACAGAGAAAGAAATGCATCTGTATCCACTTCATATCTGATCATGTTCAACAAGATGAGCTTTACATAAATAAATAAATAAAACAAGTCATCAAACAACAACAGCAGTTCTGGTATGGTACATGTGCCCTATGGCAGTGGTCTTATCATGCAATATTGGCTATTAATTGCAGATAAGATGTTCAGTATTTGTGGGCTACTCCATCCATTCCAAAATAATTGAAGTTCTAGGTTCGCCTTAAGTCAAACTTGTTTCAGTTTGACCAAGTCTATACAACAACAAATTCTTTCAGTCCCAAACAAGTTGGGATAGGCGAGAGTTGAAACCCATAAGATATCAAGACCTAGTCATGGTTCGAGCACGTGGATAGCTAACTTCCATACACCCTGTCCATGGCTAAATCTTTGGTGATATTTCAGTCCTTCATATCTCTCTTTACAGACTCCTCCCATGTCAAGTTTGGTCTACCCCGACCTCTCTTGACATTATCAGCACGCCTTAACTGTCCGCTATGCATTGGCACTTCTAGAGACCTGCGCTATATATGCCCAAACCATCTCAGGCGATGTTGGACAAGCTTCTCTCAATCGGTGCCACCCTAACTCTATCGCGTATATCATCATTCTAGACCTGATCCTTTCTTGTGAGGCCACATATCCATCTCAACATGCGCATCTCTGCTACACCCATTTCAGTTGGCCGACATTCAGCTCCATACAACATCGCAGGTTGAATCGCCGTCCTATAGAATCTTCCTTTTAGCTTTTGTGGCACTCTCTTATCACAGAACGCCAGAAGCTTTGCGCCACTTCATCCATCCAGCTTTGATTCAATGGCTTACATCTTCATCGATATCACCATCCTTCTGCAGCATTGACACCAAATATCGGAAGGTCTCCTTCTGAGGTACCACCTGCCCATCACGACTAACTTCCTCCTCCTCCTGCCTAGTAGTACTAAAATCGCACCTCATGTACTCATTTTTAGTTCTACTAAGCCTAAAACCTTTTGATTCTAAAGTCTGTCTCCACAGCTTATCGGCAAAGAGCATACACCATGGGATATCTCCTTGTATATCCCTTGTGATCTCATCCATCACCAAAGCAAAACGATAAGGGCTCAAAGCTGACCCTTGGTGCAGCCCTGCTTTAATAGAGAAGTCATCAGTGCCACCATCACTTGTTCGAATCCCAACATTATCATACATGTCCTTGATGAGGCGAATGTACCTTGTTGGGACTTTGTGTTTCTCCAAGGCCCACCACATGACATTCCGCCGTATCTTATCGTGTCCTTCTCCAAGTCAATGAACACCATATGCAGGTCCTTCTTTTGCTCCCTGTATCTCTCCATAAGTTGTCGCACCAAGAAAATGGCTTCCGTGGTCAACCAAGTCTATATAAAAATACATTAACATCTAGAACGCCAAATTAGTCTCATGAGATTCTTTATAAAATATATTAACATCTAGAACAACCTCCCAAAGCCAAAGGCACATGGGAGATTCATCCTCCGTTTGCATGAGAGGGAACTGAAGTAGGGTGCGTGTGGCGTGGAGCGCAGTCATTAGGCTCGGCTCCTTGAAGTCCAGCCTGTTGAGTACAAGGATTATTAGGAAGTATAGGATAGACTAGGATTTGGTCCTGCCTTGTCTTGTACTCCAAGTTGATCTTTGTACTCCTGTATATATGCCCCCGAGGCTCAAGCAATACATCAAACAATTCCACCAAATCCCTCTCTCCCTTCTTATCAGCCTAATCGATCCTAAACCCTAGCCGCCGCCGCTTCCACACCCGCGCGCCGCCCCCGGGGGCGGTCGGCCTCCATGACCGCCGCCGGGGGCCGCGCCGCCCGTACCTAGGGTTCGTCCGCCGGTCGTGTTGACCGGCTGCCCTAGAGTCTTTTTCCCGATCCTTTGATCCGGGTTTTCTCTCTCTCGCCGGTCGTTTTGATCAGCGTTCTTTTTTTTTTTGGGTTTTCCGATCTATGCTTGATCGGTTTGCGTCGCCCGCCGCCGCCGTCGACACCCCGCGCCTCTACTCCGACACCGTCGTGACCGGTCGGCTACTTCACCGACCCGGCGGCCTCGCGCGATAGGCGGCCCCTCAAGGTCGTCGTCCGCGCGCCGACCTGCCCGTCGCCCTGCGCCGGCCGTCACCGCCCTTCTCCGACCGGGACACCTGCATCGCCCCGACACAGCGGCCTCACGCCATGCGACAGCCAATCATAGCCGCCCTTTGCGCTCCGGCCCGCCCATCGATCCACGTCACCGCCTCCGCCGCGTCTGCACGGCAGCCCGGCGGTCTACCTCGCCGGCCTCGTCCTCGGCTGCGTCGGGACGGCTGCGTCAGGCTCATCGGATGCCTCAACTCGGGCGCCGCTGCTCCCTTGGTCGCTCGGGCCTCGCTGCCCGGGCGCCGGCGCTGCTTTGGCATCCCGGGTGCCGGTGCTGACACGCTCGTCCGCACGACGTCCCACACCGTCTGTCATCTCCGGCATCATCTCGGACTCCGTTGCCACCACGCCTCCACCGAGCTGCGTCCCTGACTTCGCGCACGATTGGCTTGATCACCCGCTCGCCGCCGCGATCCGTCCCATCTACGCCGCGCGACCAACCTGGCCCGTCGGTTGCGCGCGCCTCCGCAGGTCCCGTGAAGATTGTCCCCGAGTTCAGCGCGCCCCTCCGCCGATCGAGCAACGGGCTGCCGCTGCGTCGCCCCGTCGGGCCGCAGCGCCGCCGCCCTGTGGTTCTCCTTGCGGCTGCATCGACTTGTGCGTCGCCGCTGCGTCGCCCCTACGGGTCGTAGTGCTGCGATACGTGGTCCCAGCCGCCGCCCCCGAGGCCGTTCCCGCGGTTGCACCGACCCGCGCTCTGCCGCTGCACCGCCCCTTCGGGCCGTAGCGCCGCGGCCCGCGGTCCACTCCGCCGTCACCGTGCGTCGACCTCCCATGGTATGCGCCGCGCCGTCTTCCTTGGCGTGGGAACGCCACCGTCCGCAACAGTCTTCGTCACGCTGTCAGGTTCTTCGCCTACTTCGAGCACCGCCGCCGCACTCCTAACCTAGCCGCCGCCGCCGCCGCCGTCAGGCCGCCGCCGCCGCTCTTCTTTGGCCGCCGCCGCCGCTACCTCCGTAGCTGCCGCCACCGCCCGTCCACCCCCTTCGTCTTCGTCCAGCACCAGCCCGTCACCAGCGTCGCCGTCATCTACCCCGACCGCTTCATCTACTCCGACAACCGCGGGCAACATTGGCCCCGGGCCGATTGGCACCGCAACCTGGCATACAGCTCGTGCAGGTCCCAAGCTACGCATGCCCAGTGATGGCAACACCGCCACGTGCCTTCGTCCACGACGTGTCCCCGGGCCTGGCAAGCCTGGTGCGGCACTTCGTCAACTTCGTCTTCGTCTGTCTACGCATGCCCGGTGCTGGCAACACCGACGCGTGCCTTCGTCTACGATGTGTCCCCGGGGTTGGCAACCCCGGCGCGACGCGTCGTCAACATCATCTACTTCCTGGCGCACCACTACTTCGACACTACTGCGCTCATGACTAACTCGGCGCCCCCTTGCGCCCGCGGCTCCACGGCGACTTCCTCAACACTGGCCACCCTGACTCGACATCGACCACGGCATTCTTCGCACGGCTACCTCGACCATGGCTCCACCACCCACGCTCTCGACTACATCGACAAACGGCACAAAGGGCTACCGCCT
>NC_041381.1:255454714-255470646 GCF_002162155.2 Triticum dicoccoides | reverse complement strand
TTCGGATTCTTCTTCAGTCTCACCATCTGCATCGCTACCATTGTGACTGCGGGGGGATGTAAGGATTATTAGGAAGTATAGGATAGACTAGGATTTGGTCCTGCCTTGTCTTGTACTCCAAGTTGATCTTTGTACTCCTATATATATGCCCACGAGGCTCAAGCAATACATCAAACAATTCCACCAAATCCCTCTCTCCCTTCTAACACAGCAGACGGCAGGCCGGTCGACAAGCGTGGGCGGGCCCTTGGCCACCGGCTGAGGTGGCGCCCTTTGAATGGAACTCACGGGTCGTGCCACGATGTTCTCCCACGCTGTGAGGGTTCGAAAGCGCCATAGGTGATGATTGCTGAGAGTCGGCCGTGGCATGCTCCCCGGACACTGCCACCTCCCTTGGCGAGGATTCATCTGTGGCGCGGTCACCTTCCTCCACGCGGGAGGGCTTGAGCGTGCCAACGAAGAGGCCCGTGTTTTCGACTGTGTTCCATGCTTGGGCATGGTTAATGAAGTGCTAAAGAAAACTGAAGCCTTAGCCCCCAACTTCGCGTGCCAGATGTCGACATGTGATCGCCGAGATCAAGGATTAGGCTAACCCCCTTTTAGTCGTTTGGAGTTCGGACAGGAACTAAAACACTTAAGCAAACTTCACGTCAGAGACACGGGTTTTTTACCCATATTCAAGTCACCGTGGGGTGTAATACCCTATGTCCTGCTCTAGTTCTTGATTTGCTTATGTGAGTGATTACAAGCTACTGCTCGGGATAGCTCTATTGTTCTTCTCCAAGCTCTAGTCTTCTATTGAGCTCGTAGCGAGAGCTAATGTCATCAAAAGTCCTCCTCCACTATGGCCTCGGTCCTCCCCTTATATAGGCCTGGGGGGTACCACAAAAGCCTCTACAGACATCCTTATATGTTGAACCGTTTGAGGGTATAAAACTACACGTCCCACATGGGCTCGGCGGACAGTTGCAACGTAGTGGACGATAGGCCGAGGCGGTTCCTTGAGCAAAATGTCCATCCTGCCGTTGATAGCTCACTGGGGTCCCTGGGGCAGTAGCACAACGTTGTTGTAGATACATCGCTGCGGTGGCGTCGAAGTCAAAAAAATAGTGCGCATGTCACGTATTTGATGAACATCAGGAGGTATCATCTTGGGACGAGACGAGCCGTCGTACTGTAGACTCATGATGAGTATCTACGAAGTGTAGACCGTCGTAGGCATGCAGGCCTACGATCGGTCGGCCCAAGAAAAACTCTTAAGTGAACCTCTCAAACCGGTTTTTAGTACCTTGCTAGTGGTGGACCTCCTGGATAGCCCACCGAAGCATGGTTGGTGCTCGGGAAGTACTGGCATTCGGGGATGGACCTTGATCACCGGCCTTCCCTTGGTCGGCCTCGGGTTCAACCCGTGGCGACTTGCGTACTTGGGGCTCTGCTGCTAGGACAAGATCGGGCTTGCGCTTCTTGGCCTTCTCAGAAGAGCCGGAATGATCGGCACCTCCATCTTTTGGCTGATCGAAGCACGTGCGGTGGAAAGCCTGGCCCTCGGCGGCCTTGGTGCACTTGTCCGCTAGAGCGAAAAGTTCGGCCACAGTTTGAATTTTGTGGGTGCCGTACTTCTGCAACATCTTCTCATCATGCTCCCTATGGCGAAAGGCTAAGATGACGGCATGTGGAGAGACCTTCGAGATAGTGTTGTGTGTTAAGCTTCATGCACTAGCCAACGCAACCAAAAATCCGAACTGATGGAAAGGGCTAGGCAATCCACATATACACTTCAACACCCCCTCTCACGTGTGACACGGCAAGTCAACACGTGGATAGACTCAGAGGTATGGCTCAAGAGGCCTATACGTGGACACAAAGGGCGCAACAATAATTTTTTGATAAATTGCGAAAGTCGGGACTTGAACTCAAGACCTTAGGCCCTGATACCATGTTAAGCTTCATGCACTAGCCAACGCAACCAAAAGTCCGAACTGATGGAAAGGGCTAGGCAATCCACATATACAATTCAACATTGCGAACCTGGCTGAAGCATTGAATGTGCTGCCTCAACGACTTGCTCTTCTGCTTAATAGCTTGGAGGTCGATCTCCGTGTCAGGGCGTACAAACGTGCCCTGGAAGTTGGCCATGAACTGATGACAAAGCTCTTCCCACGAGGTGATCGAGCCTTGGGGCAAGTTCATGAACAAGGATCGAGTGGACCCTTCCAGGCCCATGGGGTGGCCATAACCATCTCGTCACCACCGGCTGCTTGGACAACGATGGTATAGACATGGAGGAACTCCGTTGGATGGAAAGAATCGTCGTACTTCTGTGGCAGGTCGGGTCGGAACTTCTCCAGCCAGATGACCGTCGGAGCTCGGAGGTGAAGGCATGACAACCTGCTACGTAGGGCAAGAAGTCGATGTCGATGGCCAGTGATACGTGCAAATGATCCACTATCGATCTCGATGAAGCCCGGTCCTCGCCAGCCTCAAGATCACGCCGGCTCTTCCACCGTCGGTCGAGCGTGATGCGTGCGTCCTCGTCCTTTCTCTTGCAGACTTTTTGGAGATCATTGGCGTCAACTGGAGCAGAGGTGACGAGGCGTAATCTTGAATGGTGAACCCTCGCCTCGCCACGTGGAAGGCTCGGCGGCCACGACAATGGCAAGCCTATCATGGGGCCTAAGCGAGTGGGCAGATTTCGACGAAGCCGGACGCTTGTGGCTATCCGGCAATGGTGGGAAACATCCATGAAACCGACAACCTCCCGAAGCCAAAGGCTCATGAGAGATTCTTCGTCCGTTTGCACGGGAGCGAACTGAAGTAGGGTGTGTGTGGTGTGGGGCGGAGTCTTTAGGCTCGGCTCCTCGAAATCCAACCGACGACAGGCCGATCGACGAGCGTGGGTGGACCCTTGGCCTGCGGCTGACGCGACGCCCTTTGACTTGGACTCATGGGTCGTGCCATGATGTTCTCCCACGCTGTGAGGGTTTGAAAGCGTCGGAGGCGGTGATTGCTGAGAGCCGGCCGCGTCATGCTCCCTGGACATCGCCGCCTCCCTTGGTGCGGATTCATCCATAGCACAGTCACCTTCCTCCACACGGGGGGCCTTGAGCGTGCCGGCAAAGAGGCCCTTGTTTTGACTGTGCTCCGCGTTTGGACATGGCTGATGAGGAGGTGAAGAAAACTAAAGCCTTAGCCCCCTACCTGGCGCGACAGACGCCGACATGTGATCGTCAAGATTAGGGATTAAGGCTAACCCCCTTTAGTTGTTCGGCCAGAGGCTAAAACACTTCAGCAAACTTCACGTCAGAGACACGGGTTTTTTACCCAGGTTCAAGCCACCGCGAGGTGTAATACCCTATGTCCTACTCTATTTCTTGATCAGCTTATATGAGTGGCTACAAGCTACTGCTCAGGGCAATCTATTGCCCGGGATAGCTCTATTGTTCTTCTCCTAGCTCTAGTCTTCTATTGAGCTCGCAGAGAGAACTAATCCTTATATGTTATATAGGCCTCCGTCTTCCCCTGCCATTGACAGCTCACTGGGTTTGTAAATGGCACAAGGTTGTTGTAGATACATCGCCCGCAGTGGAGTTAAAGTCAAAAAGATAGGGCGCTTGTCACATCCCTAATGGGCACCAGGCATTATTGTCTTGGGACAAGACGAATCGTCATGTTGTAGACTCATGATGAGTATCTACAAAATGTAGACCACCATAGGCATGCAGGCCTACATTAATTACGTTGGTCGACCCAAGAAAAACTCCGTGAGCCTCTCAAACCTGTTTTTACTGCCTCGCCAGTGATGGGCCTCCTGGATGGCCCACTGAAGCGCGGTTGGTGCTCGGGGAGTACTTGCGTTCGGGGATGGACCCTGATCACCTCGTCGAGCTCCATGAATAGTTGTTGGCCGAGATTGAAGCTTTCATGCTCGAGGAATCCCAAGCACCATTCCTTGTGTCTTCTCGTGCTATGCCAGGCACATCTTTAGAGGGCCGGGGGGGCGCTCTCTTGTATCGCTCACATTGCTATTTTAGATCTTCACACATTTTTCTATAAAGTTGGTCAAGCTTAGACAAGTTTGACTTAGAACACACCCAATACTTTAATTATTTTGGAACGGAGGGAGTGTATTTTAGGAATAAGATTTGATTGGTTAGATACTAGCTGATACTATAAAAGGACAACCATCTTGAACATCGAGAATTAGGCAAACACTAATCATAAATTATAGTGCCTCCCTCTCTTCTCAACCTGGCAGGGCGTCATGGCCAGCCGTGTAGGGGCGAATGCCTACATTTGATCCTCAGACAATACCAAATCAGGCACATATGTGTTTTCAAATAAGTGTTGGTACTCAGAAATAATATATCAAAATGTAGCATATGGCATCGATGTTCAATAGGAAAATACATGAATTTTCTTTAAAGAGTTCGTCTTGGCATGTTTTCTGATAATAGCCACGGCTTCTTTTCAAGTTATTATCTCAAACCATTGAAATGAAAAGTTTCAATTGTCCTATCCAACACTAGAACAATGGATTCACATGTACACAGGAGTTTGATGGCCCACAAAAATAGCATGCACTAGTACATAAAAATACAACAACCCTCCCTTCTCCCAAATTATTTCCAGTGCAGCAAACATAAAGGAAGGCATATGCCTATATGGTTGTATACATACCGTTCATTTTTTGATGGTAAGATGATTATAGACTTTGCTTTGTTTGCTGCTGCTCTCTCGAATGATTTTGTCAAGCTAAGGCTACAACTGAAAGTTTAAGTGAAGTCAGTTTTCACATATCAACTGGAACATCTGTTCCAAGGGTAAAAAACTGAAAACAAGCTGCATGCATTCAGAAAGCATCACAAGAAGAATTGCATAACGTTTTACCTCTTGGTGAATACATCAACATGATTTAAATCTTTAGATATGGTATCTCCAAGCTTCTCAATATGCTTTCTGGGAAGTTCCGAGAGAAGGAGAATTCTCTGCTTCCTTCACATTGTTCAAAGAAAGTAAGCTGTATAAAATTGTGTAAATACATATTGCCAAAATGCTATCTTATCCTTCAGTTACCTTGCTGTAGCAGTACCTAGGCGAATTGCTGATTCCTGAAACTTATTCAACTGATTCAATATGGACGTCAGATGACTATTGACTCCACAGATAACGATATGATCCTCCTCAAGGACCTGCAACTGGGCTCCTTCTCTTACCTTATGCATTTGGGTCTGTAAAACCAGGTGACAGATAAAGACTTGCTCTATGTAAAGAATTTTCACCTCAGGTTTGTAGAATACTGAAAAAAAACTCACTCTAAATTGTTCTGTCATCGCGCTTAACAAACGAGAATAGAACAATATACCCCAGATAGCAAGAAAGAACCCAATAAGACGCTCAATACGTGTCCTTTGCTGTGAAAACAAGCAAAAGAATGTATCAAAAAGAGTCCTCTCAAAGGGAAATATCTACAGAATGGTTTGTCAAAGATATTACCTAAGAAAAGACAGTATTGAATAACTAAGTGCACATATTGTTCTGAACCCAGAAAGCAACTAGCACTTACTTTCAGATGAGTAGATGATGAACATAGACATGCCCAAGCTTCCCATAAGCAGTCCTCCAGAGGCTGTTCTTTCTTCCTAAAATAGAAACCAGTATATTTCATTTATGTTAGTACTGACTAGTGAAGATGTAGGATATCCTCTCTGACAAATAGAGAAGAATAAATCAGAAAATTCAAGCCCTTACAAATAAGAAAGTTACAGACCTGAACTTATGAAATAGCAATCCTCCAACGAACACAATAGAAAAGCACGTGACGAGCAAAGTGATAATAGACCTTTGAAGATATAGTGAAGACAAAGTACCAGGTTAATTCACCATGAGCAAGAAACTTCAGTTATTATGCGTAACTTAGGATGAACTTTTGGAATGCGCAGAAAGGTGGCAGCCTGGCAAGTGTAGTAGTACGATCAAAGAGGCATTGCACATTACCAAATATACATGTCTAGCTAGTAAAAACTAGATATATTCACTTACAAGGCAATGTTTCGGTCAAGCTGTGTATTGAATAGATAGTACAAGCGTGAAATACTCCATCTGACATCAGGCGGTGGTGGAAGAGTCACATCTAGCTTAAGAGGCACAGGTGTTCTAATAGGATCAGATATGCAAGCAAATGGCAAACTTGTAATATTTTGTGATATCCTGGGGAATGATTTCATCATAAACTGCATCTGGCCTATAACAACTCTGTGTAGAAGGCAGAATGTGATGCTTACTATATTCACCATGTTGTTTCCCTGCAAAGTTGAACAGGCATGGGATATTCAGGAAACAGAAGGTACATTGATAGTATATTTGTTGCAAAGTGTAATGACCCATTGTGAAAACCTGCTTATCAGGAGTTGTAATAGAGTTTGGAAGCATCATGTAACATAATGCATTTCATGGCATGATCTCATCATATAATTTCAAAGCCAAAACCCTAAAAAACTTTGCATTAGTCTCAAATCTGCCCCAAGTGAATGTTGTGCATGAGTAGTCATCAAACCTCTGAGCTAGTAGTTTTGCTAGCTCACAGTTGTCATAACCAACCCCTGCTTTTAACCCCCAAACTTCTGGATTAGTTTTGGTATTTCAATCAAGTGCTTTTGTTCAAATTCAAAAAATTGGAAGAACTGTAATCTAATTGTCCGGTGATGATTCCCTTGATAAAAATTCATGAAAAATAATATCTAGGGATAATAAGATGCCCATAACCTCCAGTAAAATATTCATGACTTGTGGAGCCATATTTCACCTACTTGCAGTTCAAACCCAAATTGGGGCAAAATTGGGTTTGAATCAATATGGCAGTCAAATACCCATTTGAAAATCCTGGAAAATTTTCATAGTAGTGTAAAGTGCTATACTAGACCTTTTGTGCAATTGGAGGGGATAATGACAAGAAGAATAATAAAAAGAGAAATAGTCAGCCAAACCCTAACTGGGCCAAATTCGGCCCAGGTGGCCTTTCTCTTGCCTCTTTCCCTAGCTGTCTGGTGGGCCCGCTAGTAAGGCTGCTCGCCAGTGCACGAGCCATACCTCGTCTTTTTCCTCCCTTTTACTTCCACTTCTTACTGCCTCCACACAGATTCCCTCAATCCTCTCACCCTACGTGCAACATTCCGGGATAGTACCCTAAATAGGAATTGATTTTTTTTATTTTTGCATCATGTCAGCATGCTTTAATTTGAAATGAGGTTGATTAAAACCTCAACATTATTAAAATTGCCAACCCTAATTAAATCCAATTAAATAAATTGCATAGATCTTTTATCTATTTATAAACTGAGGGATTTCACATGGTGAATTCTCTTGAAAACACTATCAATATTCTTCCAATGGTATTAGGAAGCTATAATAAATATCTTCAATAATTTACATTGATATTTTATTTATTAATAATTAACTTGACCCTTCTCCCTTTCGATCTTTTGGTGTGAGATAGACTCTCATACTTTGCACATAGCCTTTATGTCACATCTAGAGGCTCCCCAATTTATCTCACTATTTGATCCCTCTTCCATCACCTACCCCCAATTCAAAACCCATTTATGTGTTATTAAATAATGCATATATTTTCCTTGTCAAAAATTACTGAAATGTTTATGGTGACTTGGAAATATTCCAGCAAGGTCCACAACAAGTTTCAGAATTTTCTAAATTGTTTTGGGGCCTCAATTAATTCCTATACTCTGCTTTTTCTATTTTATGGGAAAAGAAAAGAGAAAAGAATTGGGAGAGGCAGCAGCACAACACAGCCCAGTGACCCACCCAGCCCATCTCTTCTCTCTCCCTTCGGCCTCTCTTCCAACCGCCAGGAAGCCCACCTCCCCACCTAACCCGCTAAAGCCCAGCCTAGACCACCTGCCTTGTGCTTGTCGTCTTCCTCCCGGGAGAGACATCCCCTTCCGCTCCGACTTCGGCCACGAGCGCCGGTGGCCTGCACCTCATATAAAAACCAGGCAAAAGGTAATTGAGAATCATATAATAGGGGGAAAACAGCATGGCCCCAGAACACTTAACCTCGGCTATACACTGAAACAAAAGCTCATTGTCAAAGAGGCTGAGTTGCCAACAAATCCGAATATAACTGATCTATCGCCTTTGATGACTTGTTGACAGCCTCCTCAACCCAATCTTCCATCTCCTGCTCTAGACATCGGCGCTCGCCCGCGCCAGTCCATGAAAGGTGGATGAAGGTGAGTTTGACTACGAACTCGAGGATGCTGGGAACGATCTCTTTTCGGGGAATCACTCCCGTCAAGAGGCCCTCTTCCTTCCTTTTTCTGAATCTGGGAGAGAGGCCTTTGCATCACAAGTAGTGATTTTGCTGGCAAGAGCTCTCTTATCATCATCCACCATAAAAAAACCTTTCCCCTCCAACCCTAACCTTAGCCTCTCCCCTCTCTTCCGCGGTGCCGGTGAGCCCCTCCCCTATTATTTCCTTCTTCCCCAAGCCAACCGAGCATAGCCAACAACACGAGCTCGTCGCCGGAGTGGCCACCGTCCTACTCCGTCCTCGCGGCCATGTCCAGGGGATACGCCACAACCCCTTCTTCCTCTTCACCAACCAGATCAAGCCCGGACGCAAGAGGACGAGCGCTTCGTCCTCTTCTTCCCCTTCGGGTAACGCTGACTTGCCGCCAATTTCGCCACCACCGGGCGTCCTCCGCCCCATTCGACTACGCCAACATCCCCGCGGTGAGCTGCCACATCTTTCCTCTCACTTCCCCTTCCCGGTTTCATCCACCTGCACCACTTCCACGAGCACCGCCGTCGGCGGCCGCACTGCATGGTCGCCGGCGTCGTTCTGGTGACCATCTGCTCTTGTCGGTTGCGCCATCCGCCTCGCAATCAATTGTAGCCCACTCCCAGACATCCACTCACTAGTTAGCAAGCTCCCGCACCACGCATCACACACACCCGAGGGCACCTGCCGCTGCACCTCACTGCCGACGACGTTCCCATCGTCGTCCGATTGCATGTGTTGCACCGGTAGACGCGGCTCGCTTCGCTTGTTCGATCGCGCGCATCGAAATCGCTGGCCACGTCCATCCGCCACTCTGTAGGTCACCGTCGTTCAAATCCGACGCGCCACCGCAACCTAAGTCACCGACTCATAGGCCCTGTCCTTGCACCGGTCAGCTCTCTCTCTCTCTCGCTCGCTCGCTCTGCACACACACACACCTCCAGCCGATCCGGTCCATTCGCTGCGCATCCGACCGTGAGGGTCCAGGGTCCAACGCTGACCACGCACATGTGGCAGTTAGGCCCCACCCGTCAGCAAATGCAGCTAGTTATAGCCTCGGTAGCACCTGCCACATAGCCAGAACCTACCATATGGACCCCCGGTCCCACCCGTCAGCGTCCCCAGCTAGCCACCGTGCACCCACACCTCCGACCGTGGGCCCCTTCCTCCCACCAATCAGCCACCGTGGCTAGGTCTAGCCCCGGTGAGGAAACCCCCACACCCACGCTACTGTGTCAACGCCTCGTCAACCTCCCCTTGGTCCCACTAGTCAGTTGTTGTGGCTAGCTAGGCTCCAGTGCATTTAGTTTCTAGGTGTTATACCTTGAATTCTTTTGAATTATAAATTCTAGAAATGACCTAAACTTCTATAATTCATATCTTTTAATCCATAGCTCCAAATTAAACATATTATATATGAATCTTGATAAGAAAAATGTATAGATCATGAATTGTCATTTGCATCCATGTTAGGGCATTTTAAATTGTTGCATCCATGTTAGAGCACTTTAAATTGTTGCATCCATTTAATTAGCATTAATGCATTATTTTAAATGCCTAATTAGTAACTAAATCATCTATCTTAGCTTAACATGATTCAATATGCCATTTTGATCAGCATGGTGAAAAGATCAGTAATATGTCATTTTCATGCATGTTGCATCAACTATTGGAGTTAGGCTTAATCCATAATTAGCCTTTCTTTATATGAGGTAATTGGAAATGCTTTATATAAAAAATTTCCACTCCATGTAATATGTGTAGATAGATTTATTACAATCCATCTCCATCTTATGCCATGTACACCCATGTTCACCACAAATGTAATGCTAAGTATAATCAGCATTCAACTATCATCCTTAATTGTTGCATTAATTGAACATGTGTTATCCATTACATGTTAATTCCATTGAACCTTGATTCATGTTGCATTAGGGTAATGTTGCTTATCATCCATGTCATGTCATGAATTGCATTCCATGAGCATGTTGTATCTTTGTCGTAGTTATAAGATGCATCCATTGATTGCTTTCCATTGTTTTGCTTCTTCGCGGATAGGATCCGGAGATGACATTGGATACGAGAAAGGTCTGCAAATGTACCAAGTATGGATTCCAGGCAAGCTTTCCAGTGTTTAGCCGCGCTTGTCGTGGTCATGCTTAGGGTTTTGCCCGAGTCATATTGTAGCTCTTATCTTACGTTGTTGGTGGGTAGTATTAACTTGGCTCTAATACAATCATTTATTGTTATAAAGTTTAATTATGCAATGTTGTGGAATTTGATGGTAAGTTAGGGAGGTAACGGTGGGAGGCCAGGCTTTATGTCTCGGTGCTTTGTTCCACTCGAGCCGACCTAGAAACTTAGTTCCCATTATCTTGATCCAAGATGAGCATGCTAGACTTTCGTTGGGAGGGGGGAATATGGGCCCCTCTCACGACCTACTATCCGAGACCACAAACTTGTCCAAGGACCAGAAATTCAGGCTTCCCATTTGGCATACGCATGTTGCATGTTTATATTATTGTTACGATGATGATTATGATGGATGGATGGTATGCCAACGTATACATGTAAAACAGCCGCATCGGTGAGCGGTCACCTTTGTGGGGCTCTAGCCGACCTCACCATGTACACAATGGTTGAGTCCGACTCGGAGCTAGGGCCGAACTGTCGATTTAGGTTAAACTTAGTTAGGTGGTTCCTTGGACTTGTTTGCAACGTCAAGGAAGTGTTTAAGGGCTATTGATCTGCCAGCATACAATTGAGGTGTGATTTTCGCGGAATATGTGTTTTGGCACACGACTTTAAGAGTGGTAGTCACGTTACGGTTTAACAGCGGTATACCCTGCAGGGTTAAATTTATTTGAATAGTCGTGTCTGCAGTTATGGATGACTTGGACATTACATACTTGACCATAGCACAACTTCAGCTAATAATTGCTAAAACTTACCCACCCTTAATCTTGATAGCTGATAGGTTATAATACAACTTCAACCTTGATAAATAAAACTTGCCAACCGGGTGAGTGCCTTGGGGTTCTTCTTCATGGGTGGCACGAAGGGGAATACAAGGTTGGGTTATGTTTGACAATAGGACTAGATGACTCATATGTGATCTCTTTCCTTATGCGATCTCTTTCCGTATCTCTAGTAGACGCAAGTTGTAGCTATTGAAGTGTATATGTGGATTTCCTAGGCCTTTCCATCAGTTCGGACTTTTGGTTGCGTTGGCTAGTGCATGAAGCTTAAGATGGTATCAGAGTCTAAGGTCTTGAGTTCAACTCCTGGCTTTTGCAATTTATAAAAAAATTGTTGTTGCCCCCTTTGTGTCCACATATAGGCCTCCTGAGCCATACCTCTTAGTGTATCCACGTGTTGACTTCCTGTGTCACACGTGAGAGGGGGTGTTGAAGTGTATATGTGGATTGCCTAGCCCTTTCCATCAGTTCGTACTTTTGGTTGGTTGGCTAGTGCATGAGGCTTACTATTCCCTCAGTCGTCTTTCGCAGGCTGTGTTGGTTGATCTACTTGGTTTTGGCCCTCGCCCTCATGATTTACTTCCGCTGCTATCACATCTAGTCTAGTTTGCTATATTTTCCACTGCGTCCACCAAATCCGTTGATATTTTGTGTTTCTCATGCCATGCGAGTCCACCAAACTTTTGTCCGTCGGCCTTTCTCTAGTCCTGATCCTTTCAATACAACTTTTGTGGCCTACTTGCCCTTGTTGTTTTCTATAGGATTTGCTGGACTCTTTTTGCATTGTTGATCTACACCCATTGTGCCTTGGCCGCCGAGCTTCTTTTGCCGTCGGTTGTCATGGGCCATGATTTTTTGCACAATGCTTTATTCCTTGATGTGCCATCTTATGTTGATAACCCATCATCTCGTGATACTTCAATTGTATCTTGAAGTGATGCAATGTCTTTCTTTGATGTGCCATCTCTTTGTTATCCCCCTTTGGTTTTGACGCGACAGGTTTTGACGACTCTTCATGCTACGACGGCACTCTCTAGACATGGATTTGAATTATCATTTTTTCTAGTGTTACACTTCTTCAAATACAATGCTATTGCATACTCTTTCCAGGGGTGTGAGGAAGTATTAGTATTGGTCTAGGAGTCCTTATTACACTATGTTTTCTTTCCTTGTACCCCAAGTCATGTGTAATCTCTACCTCTACCTAATAATAAAGCAAATAGTGTTTCTGGTCGTCCGTCATCTAAATTACCCCCGAAGTTGTGAATAATTACCCACCATGCCACCAGTAAGTAGAAAAAAACGTTTCGTTTCTTATATTTATTTTGCCGCGGTAAGCTTAGGTCAATAGGCCGGAATCCCATCCAGTAAAACAATCATGCATGTAGCCCAGTGGTTGGGGCCTTTGGCTACCACGCTGGAGATCGCGGGTTCGAACCCCCGTTAAACCTTTTTTTTTCTTTTTTTAAAAGATCAAATACTTTTAAAAATATTCATACCTTTTAAATCCTAACTCCAAATCTAACATGTCATATATGAAAATCCATCAGAAAAATGTGTAGATTCCAAATATGCTATTATCATGCACGTTAATAATTTTTAAAATTAGTGCCAAGCCCAACAAAACATTGGTTCCATTGATCTTTATTTTAGATAGCAGTGGAATGTGGGTTAATGATTCACCTCAATCTCGGAAGAGCTCTGAGCCTTCCTTCATGCAGGGAATGAAAGGAGTGAAATGGATGGGGTAGTCGTCTTATGGTCTGCAGTGAACCTTCCAGCTTGTAACTAATAGTGTTTGCCTTTTCTCTTCTGTTTCGGTCACTTTACAATGGCCTATATACTCTGTAACCTGTCTGTTTCCCTCTTAACGAATGAAAAGCGGTGCCTGTTGCATTTCATCAAAAATAAACAAGCAACCACTTGAGAATTATTTATAACGGCACCGTTTCAACAGTAATTTCCTTGCCCAAAACTTGGTAATTTGTCTTCTTCGGATTATTTATGGGAACGGTTTGCGACGGATGGCTACCTTGCATAGGTTCTGGATCAAGTAAATAATTAATTTACTCTAATTATGTCAATAAACTAGACTTTTTGCCCAAAAATTCTGTCTACTTTGAATTATTTATAGGGAAGAGAGGTCTGCAACGGTTGGCTACCTTGCATAGGTTCTGGAACAAACAAAATAGTTAATTACTTTAATTATGTCAATAAACTAGACTGTTTGTGGCTCACGGTTTAACGCAATGTTCCTTTCACAAGGTGTGACGCTATGGCATATTAACTTGGAGGTAGCATCTAAATGGACCTGACTTTGTTCCTTGAGGTGAGCATATATTGTTCATCTGCTCATGTCAATTGTAGAAGTTCCTTGATTCACCATAGATGTAGTGAGGTACATTTGTTATATTTGCAGGTGTATACCATGACCACTGGTCGGCGAAACAAGGACGATAAGCAACAATAGCGTGCTATTAGCGAGACATTACTCAGAATGCTATAACGTTCTATTAGCGGTGCCATAACACGTGTTTTTTTGTTTGAAGTGAACGATACATATGGGTACCTATGTTCAAATATTAGGGCACGCACATATTATTGGGTCATGTTTATTGCACTATGTCCTATGATATTGTTTTTCTCCCGTTGCAACACACGGGCATTTTTGCTAGTATATATATATGCCCCATGGACTATGTAATAGAGACAAGTTGCTTTCATAACACAAATAATCATAGAATCATTTAGATGCTCTCACAAGCAATCAATGGCTCCATGCACTCACATTGTCCACATAAGCGAAAAATCACATGTCCCCTCCATGATCCATCTATCGTTAAAATTATGTACTGAACTCATAGAAATAACATGGTATGCCCCTGGAACCTTAACAAGACTACAGGCAGTGGCGGATACAAGCGCCAGGCCCCCAGGGCCCAGGCCTGGGGCCTGAGGCCCAAACCCAGTGCAGACTGTAGCAGTTACTGTGCACACTGCTACAGTGCACAAAGGCGACCCGGGGCGGCCCGCTGGGCTGGCTCCGCCCTTGACTAAGCCCATATGCCCATGCATGGGCATATGGATTTTTTCAGACTAAGCCCATATGCCCATGCATCAGGTCAGGTGATCAAACAACTGAATAGTACGCCAGTGAAACAATAAAAAAAATCACCTTAACAGGAAAATATAGGTGATTTTCTGCCCCCGACGTGGTTGACGTGTTCACATTAGGCTCGGTCTCCTTTTCACATGTCCTCTTTGCTGATCTGAACACTCTTGCTCCTCCTATGATAAGGTAAAGCTTAAACAGAGAACACGTACATAATCGATAACGATCTATCATGAAAACCAAATTCGTCACAAACTTTCACTACTACACGGATGGGGGGGCACCCCCAACCCCCCGCTAACTCATACTCCCTCCGTTTTTATTTAGTCCGCGTATTAGCTTTGGTAAAAGTCAAGCTTTATAAACTTTGACCAAGTTTATAAAAAAAATATTACATAAGCAATAGCAAATCAATAAAATTAGATTTATTATTGAATGTACTTTCACATCATATAGATTTGTTATGATAAATGTTTATATTATTTTTTATAAATTTGGTCAAACTTTATGAAATTTGACTTCAGTCAACTCTAATATGCAGAGTAAATAAAAACGGAGGGAGTATATTCTATTTGGCCCCCCGAAGCAACTTTGTCAAGCTCCGCCACTGCTATTACCGAAAAGGGTTTCCCCCCGCTTTGTATTCCAAAGCACCAACACCGATTACAGAGCAGACGCTGGGGCGAGCAGCACAACAAGCCAAAGGAAAAGAAAAAGAAACAATGCCAACACCGGCAGCTCGACAGACGCGAATGACCTACAACCGCTGCGCCCTCCGAAATCTACCCACCCCGATCCTAGGTTCCGATCCTCCGTGTATCAAGCAGCACCTCCAGGAAGGAAACGACGCCGACGACGCTGCTGCCAGGACGTATCCTAGGGTTTCCCCTGGCACACGGAGGGTAGAGGGGAATGAAGACCACCGGCACCCTCCAGGGAGGAATGGTGGCACCCGCAGGCGTCACCACACCGGAGCCGGAAGATCCGGCAAGGATTTCTCCCAACTCCAAACCCCACCGCCCAACCGGATCGAAGCCAACCAACCAGCTCGCCGTCCACCAGCATGTGCCACCGCGGTCGCAACGCCACCCACGCCGCCTCACTGAGATCGCCACCACGAGGCCAAGAGAACGAGGAGGAGGCGTTGGACGATGGGAGCAGCAGCGCCGTAGCCGCGTGGGAGGGAACCACCTCCTCCGCCGTCGTGCAGGAGGCTCGAGCCTCCGGCACCGTCGCGGTCACCGTTCGGACGCAGCAGCAGGGCATACCAGGCCACCCCTGGCCCGGCCAGGCCCGAATCGGGCCCGCCAAGCCCCGCCGGCCACGCTGCAGCAGGGCAGCGCCAGCACCCCAACGCCCATCGCCGCTCCCCCGCCTCCTGGGAGCCACGCCGTCGACCCGCCCCGCCGTCGGCCCGCCCAGACCCAGATGGGGCCCGAAGGGCCTAGATCTGGGCCGAGCTGGCGCCGCCTGGCAGCGCCGCCGCGCCACCCCGCCGCCGTCCAGCCGATCTCCCGCGCCGCGCCAGGAAGCCCCGCCGCCGCCT
>NC_041381.1:255335162-255454075 GCF_002162155.2 Triticum dicoccoides | reverse complement strand
GCAACCGAGAGGGGACTGGCCGGGGGCCGCCGCCACCAGCGTCGCCCGGGCCAGGCCCAGCGGCGAACGCCGGCGACGGCGGCAGGGAGGGGGGAATGAAGGGGAGCTGGCGGAGGAGGAGCCGGGGCGCGGCCGCGGGCGACGCGGTCGCGAGAGCCCGAGGGCTTTCTCTTGGTTTATGGAGGATCCCGCCACTGCTATTACAACTCTCTGCCTAGAGTTGTAGACAACTACTCCCTCTAAGACGTTTTGAACACTACTACTTTAGTGATCTAAAACTACTTATAGTACTCCCTCCGTTCCTAAATACTTGTCTTTTTAGAGATTTCAACAAGTGACTACATACGGCGCAAAATGAGTGAATCTACATTTTAAAATATGTCTACATACATCCGTATGTTGAGTCCATTTAAAATGCCTAGAAAGACAAGTATTTGGGAACGGAGGGAGTATTAGTTTACAGAGGTAGTAACTGGCTAAGTATCGAAGGAAGAGTTTGCTGCGTTTAGTACCACGAACCTTGTTTGATGCCGCTGGGAAGATGGCTAGCCGAGCAGACAACCCTGATCCCGTCACCGCGTCTGACGCGGAACCGCCCGGGGAACACGCAAACCCTAGAGTGCACGAGCAGGAATTAGGATGTGGATAAGAGCAGCGATAGATCAAATCATCGCCGCGTTCAAGGCCGCAGCATGCGTGCAACATAATGTAGTCAACAGTACAGGGTGCACCTAAGGAGGGCCCGAGGCGGCCAGGGGCGGAGAGCGGACGCCGGCGGCGAAGACGCGGTGGCGGCGGCGTCAAGCTGCGACCTCATCTCGGCAGCAATCGGCGGCGGGCGGAAGAACCGAAGCCGCGAGAGGGGAGCGCGCGAGAGTGGAGTGGTTGACTTGACACTGCCCGGATGCGGGATGGCTTACAAGGAAGATACTTTTCTGGAAAGAGTCAAAAGGAAAAGAGAAACGTTTACGATCGGTGAGCCGGCGGAACGCTCGTCCACGCACCGTCTTTTCAGCCACTACCACATGGCCTCACACCCACCGCATAAATCTTATCTCTTCCTTCTCTCAAATCCCTCTTTCTCTTTCCTTCGTTCCCCATGCTCACGCGAGAGGCGCTAGCCATTCTTTTTCTCCATTACTGAGTACTCACGCCCAACCTTCACGGCCGATGAACCACCTCCCCACCCCTCTTTCCTGCTATGGCCACCCCCTGCGACGCAAAGCCTCCTCTCCTTCCTGAACTCTGTCGTGGCGGAGTCGACGGGGTGCTGCTACGACCCCGAGGGAACGGCCGTGTTTCTGTGGTGAAATTGCTGGAACCGGGCGCGAGCAAGCTGGAGCCACAGTCGCGGGATGCTGCAACGGTGCTCGACCGACCCGGCACTGGGAGCTGCTGAAAAGCTTCAACCGTGGTGAAATTTGTTGAAACCGGCCGCGGGAAAAGCTGGAACCGCGGCCACGAGATGCTGCAACGGTGCTCTACTCCGCCGGTGAGGAGATGCAGAAAAGCTACAACCACCAAGCGGCGGTGCTGGAATCGTGGTGTAGAAAAGCTGCAACCCCCAAGTCAAACAGTGGCAACGGCAAGGCTTTTCTTTTCTTTTGCTGCTGCCGGCGGCGAGGCGTTTTTGCTTGAGCTGGCACCTCAAATGCACCCCGGTATTTTTGTTACATCCGGCATCGATTTTTGCTACATGTGGCATTGATTTTTGCTACATTCGGCATCGATTTTTGCTGGAACCAGTTAACTATCAGATACGACCGTCAGCGCGGCGGGGCTGCATCTAACGACATAATTTGCTACATCAGGCGTCGACTTTTGCTGGAACCAGCACCTGCGTTGGAGGGGCACGCGACGCCACCAGACTTGCTGGAACCGGCCGTCGGAAAACAGCGACGGAGGCGAGGGTGAGGTCCAGCTGACCTCCGAGATGCTACAACCATTCGTCGAATAGCTGCGACCGGCCGTCAGAAAGCTGCAATGGGGGCATCGGGTTTTGGTTTGCTTGGAACCAGTGCGAGAGCAGGGGGTGGAGCTGGAAACCGGCGTCTCGGGAGCTGCTGGGATCGTCGTCTCGGTGCGTTTTGCGAAACGGCAGCGAACACCGGATCCAGAGGCATCGCGTCGTGCTGGAATCGGGGGCAACGCCCATACTGCAAGCAGCCAGCGAGCATCGCGAGCGCGGCGACGAGGTGGACGAGCCAGCGGTGCTTCAAGGTCGCCGGTGCGTGTCCATGGCGGGGCCGGCTGCGCTCGCAGTTGGTCAACCCCCACACTCATGCCGCATCGAGCGCGTTGACGTGATTTGTTTTTCCTGCAAGCGGTACGAAACGAGGACGAGGGTGGGACTCATCTGACGGCTCGGGAATAACGTATCCAAGGGCTGCGCGGCGACTGGCCGAATTTGGGCCGGTCGACCGACGCCTATCAGTGCCCGAAAAGAAAACGAGTGCCTTCCAAGAGAAAATGTTTGGCGAGCGATAGAACGGCTGCACGCTAACGGCTAGTCGGAGGATAAGGTGACTAGAGCTCCTATTCTAGGCACCTATATCTCGCTTACATCGACTCGTACCATAAGGACGCAGTGTAACTGGTCTCGAGCTCATATGCTCTTGATATCCTGGGCGTTAGCTAATGCATAGGGATATGGGCCAATTCTTTATACAGTTCGTTTTGAAGTGCTGGTAATTGCGCACTGTGCGGGAATACGTATGTGTGTCAGGACGAGAGGTGGGCCAGCTGCTTGGCGGCCGTCTCCGGATGACGGGCTGAGCCGTGGCCCAGAATCGTATTTGTCTGTCTGATCCGTGGCTTAGATATCGCTTTCCGTCAAGGGCGGCAGCCTCGAAACGAATGCAGACCCACGCTATTCTTCCCCAACGTGGCCGCCATTTTCGGTATCTGATGAGGGAGAGAGGGAGGAAGTTGGAGAACAGGCGACCAACGCTAATGGAGTTCCCTATGCAGCCAATCAGAAGGTATGAGTGTGTTTTTTTGCAAACTTTGCGTGCGATTTGAAGGGCGGAGCTCAGAGGGTTGGGGTTTATTTGCTTTCTGTGCCACAGATCCACGCTGATTGAGGAGGTAGGAGAGAGTCTGCTGCCGGAAGGTTCACCGGCGGACGGTGGTGGAGGTGCTGTTTCTGGTCGACACGAGTGTAAGCGGCAATGGGCGGATATGTGTGGCATCTCTGCACCGGCGGCGATGAGCGAAGATGGGCGAATCTGCAGTATGGCAGCAGTGTGAAGGGACAACTCGCTTCCATATTCTGAGCTCTCTACGGGGAAGATGAATCCTCAGACTCCGTGTTGGAGTAATAGGTTAGGGGAACTAAATTTAAAATTTGATCTGTGCTATGAAGAATTTCAGTAAACATATTTTCAGTCTGTTTGTGGCCGTGCAGTGTTTGCTAAATTTTTGGTATGGCAGTAATCCATAGTATGATATGCATTAGTGTGAGGACTTATCTTTAAAGCGGTTAATCTAATCTAATTAGGCTTTATGTGAGTTAGTAGTTTGAACTGCAACTAGATGGCAGTTTATCAATTTGGTTGATACAAATCATATATAATCCCTTTCAGGTTGAGAATTGGTGCAGCTGCTCCTAGCAGGACACCCCAAACCGCATTGTTTGTGTAAAACCCAGCTGAAAATGTTACTCTGGTGTTGGGTACTACTTTAACTTGCTGGGTGAAGCATATGAGGTGAGCCTTGATCAAGTTCCTTGATTTCTGTCTGATTTGTGGCTTGGAAAGGTCGCTTTCCGTCAAAGGGCGGTAGGCGTGGATTGAATACAGAGCGAGTTCTTCCCTGACGCAGACATCATTTTGGAAGTTCAGAAGCATGGGAGGGAGGGAGTGGAAGAACAGGCGACCAACGGCGATGGCTTTCCTGATGTTCCGGCGGTTAAGCTTTTGTGATTTGTCTCTCCTAGATCCACTCTGATTGAGGAGGTAAGCAACTGCACCAACCAGATCACCGAGATCAGATATGATAAGATGAGATGTACATGCACTGGGGTTAGATGTAGATAGATCATAGATCCATGGTCCTGTCAGCTCTTCACCAAATGCATGCACTGCTGTAGCAGTAGTATTTGGTGGAATTCATGTGCACTGTTACTTGTTTTCTGGGAAAAGAAGAATGAGAAATAGTGCATACCTGTTGTATCCCCTTTTTGTGTGTATAAATGTTGTCCAATTTTCAGAGGATATCTGCAGTTTGGTGCCAGCTGGCTAGCTTTGTTCATAGGCTTTTATTTGTTCAGTACAGGAATGGTAGTTACTTCCGCTAGCTGTTTGGTTTCAATTTAGTTTGCACCGCCAGATGAATCTACTAATTGGTGAGTAAAAACAAATAAGAAAAACATGGGACTCATCTTAATTAGGAGACACATATCATCTAGAGATGTCCTACCAGCTCCAAGTGTGTTGCGCTCTAATTGAACTCATGGTTAGGTATTGCTAACTGACCATCGAGTCCTTCTTTGTTTGTCACTGCAGATTCCAAAACTGTGAAATAGGAAGATAGATTTCTCCAGTGCTCTCTAACTTTAGCAAATTTACTATAGGCGCACATATTGTACTGTTTCACAAATATGCCATGCCATGCTACAGTGTTTTATGATCTCTATCATTCACATGGAAATCTGTGTACTATGCATTCACACCATATATAAGTACAAATCATGTTGCATTGGCTGGTTAACCCCTCGATCTGTTTGTCCCTGCCTGCATTTTCTCACATTGTTCGTGTATGATGAAGGCACCAAATAAGATACTTGCAATAGTTTGTCAAAATACAGCTCTGTATAGTAGAGATAGCACCACCAGCTAAACGCCTTCTTCATAGGGAGCTCTCATCTGAATCTTTTCATTTTATTTGATGCATTCTGGACCCTATAGTGGAATGAGGCTAGAGGTGACATGTCATTTTAGAATAAATCAATTTTGATTGATAGTTGACACTGTAGTTTATGTTCTATTTGCAGTGGATTTCGAGATACGAGCCATGATAGTGTACATTATTGCTGACTTACTGTACACTCTAGCATGCTCCTATTATAGTTTTAGAAAGCTATGATATTTACTTTCTAATTATGTTACCCATTTCTTGTTAGTTTTCATCAAGTTTTCTATCTTCACTAACATGTTTTTATTTAATTTCAGTCAAGTTATTAAGAAAGCCCAAAGAATATCGTTGTGAAGATTCCGGCGGAGATGATAATTCTAACAAGTTGTGAAGCTGGTGCTGAAGAAATGTCGCCGTGAAGCTCATCCTTTTGTTGTGTTTGTCAATGGTTGCTGGGACACCTTGTGTGAGGTCAAACTAATCTTCGACTTGAAACTTGGGCACCTTGCACTCTGTTTCTCAACTTACGACTGTCGAGCAATGCTTAATGCTACTCATCTCTTTAATTATGAACTATACTATTTACCGTATGTCTAATGTAATGTTAAATATAGAGCAGTGCAGCCTTTTCTGAGCACGCATATGATTCTGCAACTATATGAGGTTGTTAGCGTGAGTAGGCAGCTTAAATACATACCCCCTCAGATTTGCGTTTGAGTTTGCCTGAATCAGATGGGGGCGGCGGCTGGCGAGAATCTTGCGTGGAGCGTGGGAGGTGGGGTACTAAATGGGCCGAGTCAGACGGTCGTTGTTAGAGTACGACGTCTGAGCCGTGGACCAGAACATGTCGACGCGTCTGAGCCTTCACATGTCCGTCGGCAGGCGTCACATTAATTAGGATAGGTGCTGTGGGCCAGGGACTGAAATAAGAACGAATATACTAGTTGAAATACACTGCCAGATACATGGGCAAGTGCGAATCTGAAGGCAAACGAGCGATGGGTATAGCGAGTGCATCTGAGCTCGAGCTCAGAATAGCACTTTCGGTACCATAAGGCTTGACTAAGGGCGTGTTTGTTATCCGCACTGGTTTTGCCTGCATGCATGTATATTTCAGTTGAGCCTGATTATCGAAAAAGGCTTTCGCCTCGCTTTATAAATAAAGCAACCACCGAAAAGAAACAGTCTAAAAACACCTACACGTTTTTTGGTTGCCTGCATACATGGGAGCTTCTATTTGCCGCTCTCTGTGGCAGAATATCGACCGCACGCACAGGCGGGTCTCTTGACTAGGCCGGCCCATGTGGCTAGCAAAGAATGAAAACTGTAAACAACAACAACAACAACAACAACAAAGCCTTTAGTCCGAAACAAATTGGGGTAGGCTAGAGGTGAAACCTATAAGATCTCGCAACCAACTCATGACTCTGGCACATGGATAGCAAGCTTCCACGCACCCCTGTCCATAGCTAGCTCTTTGTCGATACTCCAATCCTTCAGGTCTCTCTTAACGGACTCCTCCCATGTCAAAATCGGTCGACCCCGCCCTCTCTTGACATTCTCCGCACGCTTTAGCCGTCCGCTATGCATTGGAGCTTCCGGAGGCCTGCGCTGAATATGCCCAAACCATCTCAAACGATGTTGGACAAGCTTCTCCTCAATTGGTGCTACCCCAACTCTATCTCGTATATCATCATTCCGGACTCGATCCTTCCTCGTGTGGCCACACATCCATCTCAACATACGCATCTCCGCCACACCTAACTGTTGAACATGTCGCCTTTTAGTCGGCCAACACTCCACGCCATACAACATTGCGGGTCGAACCGCCGTCCTGTAGAACTTGCCTTTTAGCTTTTGTGGCACTCTCTTCTCACAGAGAATGCCAGAAGCTTGGCGCCACTTCATCCATCCGGCTTTGACTCGATGGTTCACATCTTCATCAATACCCCCATCCTCCTGCAACATTGACCCCAAATACCGAAAGGTGTCCTTCTGAGGTACCATCTGGCCATCAAGGCTAACCTCCTCCTCCTCACAGCTAGTAGTACTGAAACCGCACATCATGTACTCGGTTTTAGTTCTACTAAGCCTAAACCCTTTCGATTCCAAGGTTTGTCTCCATAACTCTAACTTCCTATTTACCCCCGTCCGACTATCGTCAACTAGCACCACATCATCCGCAAAGAGCATACACCATGGGATATCTCCTTGTATACTCCTTGTGACCTCATCCATCACCAATGCAAAAAGATAAGGGCTCAAAGCTGACCCCTGATGCAGTCCTATCTTAATCGGGAAGTCATCGGTGTCGACATCACTTGTTCGAACACTTGTCACAACATTATTGTACATGTCCTTGATGAGGGTAATGTAATTTGCTGGGACTTTGTGTTTCTCCAAGGCCCACCACATGACATTCCGCGGTATCTTATCATAGGCCTTCTCCAAGTCAATGAACACCATATGCAAGTCCTTCTTATGCTCCCTATATCTCTCCATAAGTTGTCGTACCAAGAAAATGGCTTCCATGGTCGACCTCCCAGGCATGAAACCAAACTGATTTTTGGTCACGCTTGTCATTCTTCTTAAGCGGTGCTCAATGACTCTCTCTCATAGCTTCATTGTATGGCTCATCAGCTTAATTCCACGGTAATTAGTACAACTCTGAACATCCCCCTTGTTCTTGAAGATTGGTACTAATATACTCTGTCTCCATTCTTCTGGCATCTTGTTTGCCCGAAAAATGAGGTTGAAAAGCTTGGTTAGCCATACTATCGCTATGTCCCCGAGACCTTTCCACACCTCAATGGGGATACAATCAGGGCCCATCGCCTTGCCTCCTTTCATCCTTTTTAAAGCCTCCTTCACCTCAGACTCCTGGATGCGCCGGACAAAACGCATGCTGGTCTCATCAAAGGAGTCATTCAGTTCAATGGTAGAACTCTCATTCTCCCCATTGAACAACTTGTCGAAGTACTCCCGCCATCTATGCTTAATCTCTTCGTCCTTCACCAAGAGTTGGCCTGCTCCGTCCTTGATGCATTTGACTTGGCCAATATCCCTCGTGTTCCTCTCCCGGATCTTAGCCATCTTATAGATGTCCCTTTCACCTTCCTTCATGCCTAACCGTTGGTAGAGATCCTCATATGCCCGACCCCTTGCTTCACCAACAGCTCGCTTTGCGGCCTTCTTCGCCATCTTGTACTTCTCTATGTTGTCTGCACTCCTATCCAGGTATAGGCGTCTGAAGCAATCTTTCTTCTCTTTAAGCGCCTTCTGGACATCATCATTCCACCACCAGGTATCCTTATCTTCGCTTCTCCTTCCCCTGGACACTCCAAACTCCTCCGAGGCCACCTTACGAATGCAAGTCGCCATCTTCATCCACACATTGTCCGCATCCCCTCCTTCCTCCCAAGGGCCCTCCTTAAATACCCTCTCCTTGAACACCTGAGCTACCTCCCCCTTGAGCTTCCACCACTTCGTTCTAGCGACCTTGGCACGCTTATCCCGTTGGACACGAATCCGAAAGCGGAAGTCAGCAACCACCAGCTTATGCTGGGGTACAACACTCTCCCCAGGTATCACCTTACAGTCTAGGCACGCACGCCTATCTTCTCTTCTCGAGAGGATGAAATCAATCTGGCTAGAGTGTTGGCCACTACTAAAAGTCACCAGATGTGATTCTCTCTTTCTAAAGAGGGTGTTAGCTACAATCATGTTGTAGGCTAGAGCAAAGCTTAACACATCTTCTCCTTCTTGATTCCTGATGCCATAGCCAAAGCCCCCATGCGCCCCTTCAAAACCTGTGTTAGATGTACCCACGTGGCCATTGAGGTCTCCTCCTATGAAGAGCTTCTCACCAATCCGTACACTCCTAACCATGTCTTCCAAGCCTTCCCAGAACTCCCTCTTGGTGTTCTCATTGTGGCCTACTTGCGGGGCATATGCGCTGATAACATTGAGAACCAAGTCCTCAGCTACCAGCTTGACCAGGATAATCCGGTCCCCATGTCTCCTGACATCTACCACTCCATACTTGAGGCTCTTGTTGATCAAGATGCCTATGCCATTTCTGTTTGCAGCCGTCCCCGTGTACCACAGCTTGAAGCCGGTATCCTCCACTTCCTTCGCCTTCTGTCCTCTCCATTTGGTTTCTTGGACGCAAAGGATATCAACACCTCTGCTCACTGCTGCATCAACTAGCTCCCGAAGCTTCCCTGTCAGAGACCCTACGTTCCAGCTACCTAAGCGAATCCTCCTAGGCTCGGCTAGCTTCCTTACCCTTCGCACTCGTCGAGTCAAATGCAAAGACCCTTGCTCATTTTCCACTACATTCGGGCGCCGATGTAGCGCGCCACTAAGGATGCAATGACCCGATCCTCGCTCACTTGCCACCGTATCCGGATCAAGAATGAAAATTGTAGGGCTCGAAAAAAAAGAATGTGTTACGCTTCACAATAAATACGGCAACCACTTGAGCTAGCGAGCTACCTGATTTATCATGCAGCACAAATAATTAAGAACGAAACCAAGCGCAGATGCGAGCGTTTTTAAATTTTTGAATGCAAAACATTATTTTGAAAAAAATGTGGATGTCGTATAAAACTGCAGACACTTTTAGAAATTGCGAATAGAATTTGGAAAAACTCAAACATTTCCAGAAATGCAAAGAATATTTGTAACAGGAACATCTTTTAAACTCCCCCAAAAAATTGAAAACATGAATATTTTTTTCAAAAACTGGAACATTTTTTAAATTCCACGACAGCTTTTAAGCTCCCAAAAAAAATTGAAACATGAACATTTTTTTAAAATGTGTGAATATTTTTTGAAACTCCCGAACAAAACTTGAAACACGAACATTTTTTTGAAATTTGCAAACAATTTTTTAAACTACAGAACAAAATTTGGAAACACAGACATTTTATTAAAATTTGCACAAAAGAATTAAACGGGAACATTTTTTAAACTCTCGAACAAAATTTTAAAACGTGAATATTTTTATAAAATTTGTGAACAATTGTTGAAATATTGAACAAATTTTGAGAAGTTATGAAAGTTTGAACAGATACATAAATTAAAGAAACGAAAACGAAAAAAAGAAAAGAAACAAAAATAGAAAAATGAAAAAGAAAAAAGAAACCAAAAAATGAGTCCAAAAAATGAAGGTTCCCAAAACCAGCAGAAACCACGTCTGGAACCTTCCAGAAGGTTCCCAAAACCATATGCGATCTACTTCTTAGCTATCTTATAGATGGGTCTGGCCTAGTCTTTCGCGGTTAGATGCACGGACCGTCAAATAGGAAATTCCCCTACATACCCTCTAGCGTGGATGGGCCGAGACGAAAGGCAGGCTGTTTGGTTGCCGACTTGTTTAGATGGAAACACAAGCCGCACAAGCCATGATGTTTGGTTACATCACATGCAACACATGTTCTCTCATGCTCACTCGTTGATCACACCAAGTTCGAGAACATCATGGAAGTGTGATCAAAATTCATGAGCATCGAGGACATGCACAAGGAGGCAGACGTTGTGGTAAAGAAGGCCACAAGGAGGAGTTGAAGACGTTGATTCCTGACCCAGTGAAAGGCGCTATGTCAGTGGACATATTGTGTTGGGCCATGGATCAGGCCGACTCCAGCGATGCCAATTAGAGAGCAAGACGGGCCAATTACAGTGGGTACATGGCTTGTCAAGACTAGCTAGCTGCCTCCATGTCCCCAGTCGCCCTCTATGACGTCGACTGCCATCGTTCTGGAGCCGGAGGAAGAACAAGAAATCATGGAGGTGGTGGGTAGGGCGCCAAGCCACCGTACCATGTCATCGTTTTGGACGATGTCAAGGATGAGGAGGCGGTGCATTCTATGGGCAAGCCGGAGGAAACTACAAGGCCAAGGGCCCCTGCCACTTTGAGCGCCTCCAGGGTCGCCGCAGCTAGGATTTAGCACAACAGTGTAAGATTTACCCCGAATCCCCATTCCCTTGTACTCAATCTGATCAAACCCCTAAAATCAATCGGTACTTGCTACTCATCAAGATGTGTTGGTAAATCCTATGTCGATTTACCCTGATTCCTCATTCCCCTAGAATGCAGATAGCACAAACCGAATCTAAACACGGACCGAATACGAAAATCATAAGCAAGGAGGTGAAAATAGGGCTTACCGCCATTGCCGAAGTGTTGCGGGTGATGTTGGTGATGCCGGTGATGGATGCCGGTGGTCACCTTGTTGTTCTCTGATCCGCTGATTGCCGCCGCTGCTACTTGTCAGCTGCTTTGGGATTTTCCCCGAAGAGGAAGGGTGAAGCTATATAGTAGCTGATAAGTATTCCCCTCAACGAGAACCAAGGTTATCAAACCAATAGGAGAATCGCGAAAATCCTAGTGAGTAGTGCCTGCACACATAAGAGCAAGTACTTGCACCTAATGTGGGCAAAAGGGTTGACAATCCCCTTGAACTCGTTACTTGCAATGATTAAATCTGGTAGTGGTAGATATATCAATTGTAAAGTAAAATAAAAAGATAATAAATTGCAGCAAGGTATTTTTGGTTTTTATAATATGATAAAAGTAGACCCATGGGCCATAGTTTTCACTAGAGGCTTCTCTCTCTCTCTATCTATCTATCTATCTATCTCTCTCTCTCTCTAGAATAAATAGCATACGGTGAGTAGACAAATTACTATTGTGCAATTGATAGAAAAGAGCATAGTTGATGTTATTCACGGCAATGATCATGTATACATGCATTACGTTTGTGACAAGGAGATCGACTCATGTCTGGATCTAATACTATTGCTCCACTTAGAGAGCGCTTATATGCTTGCCTCTCTACGTATTAAGTTCATAACAAACAGAGTAATGCATGAAGTATGATAACATAATGTAGATAGAATAAAACCAAGCAATATGATTGAACCCCCCCCCCCTCATTTTACCCTTAATGGCAACAATACAAATACGTGCCTCACTACCCTTTCTATCACGAGGTGATGACACCGCAAGATTGAACCCATTAGAAAGCACTTCTCCACTAAAGATAAATGAATCTAGTTGGACAAACCAAATAGGTAGATCAGAGAGAAATACAAAGCTATAACAATCATCCATAATAAATTTCAAAAAATACTCAATTACTTTCAATGAATAATCGATCATAAACCCACAATTCATTGGATCCCAACAAACATACTGCAAAAGAAGATTACATCGGATAGAACTCCATGGAGATTATGGAGAACTTTATATTAAAGATCAGAGAGAAAGAAGAAGCCATCTAGCTACTAGCTATGGACCCATAGCTCTGTGGTAAACTACTCACACATCATTGGAGGTGCAGCAAGGATGATGTAGAAGCCCTCCATGATCGATCCTATCTCCGACAGAGTACCGAAAAAGGCCTCCAGATGGGATCACAAAAGAACAGAAGCTTGTGGTGGTGGACAAAGTGTTTTGGGTGTCTCTATGTTGGTTTTGGGAATATTTGAGAATTGATGGAGTTGGAATTAGGTTAAATGGAGCCGTGTGGGACCCACGAGCTCAGCGGCGCGCCCATGGGGCGCGTCGTGTGAGCTTTTTGCTCTCCCTTAGATCTTCTGGCCTCCTCCGGAAACATTCCAGGGTCCCTCTTGGTCCAAAAAAAACACCGTAAAGTTTCATCGTGCTTGGGCTTCGTTTGCTAGTGATTTTCTGAAAAGCCAAAAACAAGCAAAAAATAGCAACTGGCACTAGGCACTGAGTTAATAGGTTAGTTCCCAAAAATGATATAGAAGTATCTAAGATTGGTAATATAATGGCATGAAACAATCAAAAATTGTAGATACATTGGAGACTTATGAGCATCTACAAGCTTAATTTCTGCTCGTCCTTGAGTAGGTAAATGATAAAAACAGAATTTTTTATTTTGAATGCTACCTACCATGTTTATCATGTAATCTCTTTACGATATAAATACTGAGAAACGATGAAGTGATTGATATCAACATAATAATATCCATGAATAACATAATCATTACTTTTTAAAAATATACGATGCTCAATGAATGTTATCCTTACTCATTTAATCATGTAAGCATGGCATGACTCCGCCTTCACCGCATAAGTATAAATCATGAGCACTGAGGTGTCGAACCAAGCAATTGTATCATACTTTTTAACACACTTAAGCATTTTTACTCCACTAAATACATGCGTGTGAGCCATGGATATTAGCAATAGGGTGGAATAGATTTCCGTGGCAGAGATATATAGGAGAAGTCAAAAAGGAAGAAAGGCTCACATCAAATCGGTGGATCATTAGATAATGGAGAGGCCTTACAACCGATCTCAATGCGAGGAGTAGGTTGCCATGCAATGTATGCACTAGGGCTATAAGTGTATGAAATCTCAAACTGAAACTAAGTGGGTGCGTATCCAACTTGCTTGCTCATGAAGACCTCGGGCATTTGAGGAAGCCCATCATCGGAATATACAAGCCAAGTTCTATAATAAAAAACTCCCACTAGTATATTAAAGTGATAACCCATGAACTCTTATATGAAGAACATGGTCCTACTCTAAAGCACAAGTGTGGTAAAGGATAGTAGCATTGCCCCTTCTCTCTTTTTCTCTCATTTTTTTGTTTCTCTCTCTCTCTCTCTTGTTGGGATCTTTTGGCCTCTTTTCTTAATTAAGTCCGAAAACTCATCTCGACTGTGAGTGTCCATCATCCATTTCCTCATTGGGGCAATGCTCTAATAATGATGAGCATCACACTTTTAGTTACTTACAACTCGATATACTGAAACAATATGACTCTATATGAATGCCTCTGGTAATGTACCAGGATGTGCAATGATCTGGCGTAACATGTATAACAATGATGAACAGTGACTTTGCAACAAATATCATGTCATCTCTATATGATCATGCTAAGCAATATGATGATAAACACACATGTCATAAGGTGGAATGGTGGAAGTTGCATGTCAATATAGATGACGAGGACATGACTACCTTGGATGCAACCAAAAATATTGCACACATGCATATTTGCGTGGTGATTTCTAATGCAAACTATGCAATAATTTATTTATGTTATCCAGGACAAAAATACTTCACAGACTTTTGTGCCATGTCTAATTACAAGTGTATGGGACATTTGTACAATCCACATATGAAGATAAGGGGAAAAAGAAGTTTAGGTGTTGTTCAAAAAGTCCTTTCACGTCACTTTTGGGCCAAGAGAAGATAGAGTCCAAGTCTCTCATGTTCTGGACTCAGATTCGAACTAGACAGACACACCTGATAATATGTCCATTTTGCATCATGTTTACCTACTGTTATTTATGTTGTTTTATTGCATAATAATGATTTTTGGAGTAATTCTAATGCCTTTTATCTCATAATATGCAAGGTACACACAAAATGGGAGAATTCTGGCAGCTGGAAATCTGGACCTGAAAAAGCTACGTCAGGCTACCTACTCTGCACAACTCCAAATGAACTAAAACTTCACGAGGATTTTTTATGGAATAAATGAGAATTTTTTGAGTCAATAACTACCAGAGGGGGCCCACCAGGTGGCCACAACCCACCTGCGTGTGCCAGGGAGCCCAGGCGTGCCCTGGTGGGTTATGCTCACCTCGGCCCACCTCCGGTGCCTCTCTTCTGGTATATAAGTCATTTTGACCTATAAAAAATAAGGAGAGGACTTTCGGATCGAAGCGCCACCGTCTCGAGGTAGAAATTGGGCAGGAGCACTTTTGCCCTCCGGCGGAGCGATTCCGTCGGGGGAACTTCCCTCCCGGAGGGGGAAATCATCGTCATCATCATCACCAACAACTCTCCGATCTTGGGGAGGGCTATCTACATCAACATCTTCAACAGCACCAACTCCTCTCAAACCCTAGTTCATCTCTTGTGTTCAATCTTTGTACTGGAACTATAGATTGGTGCTTGTGGGTGACTAGTAGTGTTGATTACATCTTGTAGTTGATTACTATATGGTTTATTTGGTGGAAGATTATATGTTTTGATCCATTATGTTATTTAATACCGCTCTGATCTTGAGCATGATTATCATTTGTGAGTAGTTACTTTTGTTCTTGAGGTCACGAGAGAAATCATGTTGCAAGTAATCATGTGAACTTGATATGTGTTCGATATTTTGATGATATGTATGTTGTGATTCCCTTAGTGGTGTCATGTGAATGTCGACTACATGGCACTTCACCATATTTGGGACTAAGGGATGCATTGTGGAGTAGTTATTAGATGATGGGTTGCGAGAGTGACAGAAGCTTGAACCCTAGTTTATGCGCTATTCTGTAAGGGACCGATTGGATCCAAAAGTTTAATGCTATGGTTAGAATTTATTCTTAATACTTTTCTCGTAGTTGTGGATGCTTGTGAGAGGGTTAATCATAAGTAGGAGGTTTGTTCAAGTAAGAACAACACCTAAGCACCGGTCCACTCACATACCGAATTATCAAAGTAGCGAACACAAATTGAGCCAACGTGATGAAAGTGACTAGATGAAATTCCCATGTACCCTCAAGAACACTTTGGTTATCATAAGAGACCATTTTGGCCTGTCCTTTGCCTCAAAAGGATTGGGCTACCTTGATGCACTTTTATTACTATTACCGTTACTTGCTCGTTATAAATTATCTTGCTATCAAACTACTTGTACTTCTAATTTCAACACTTGCAGACATTACCTTGCTGAAAACCACTTGTCATTTTCTTCTGCTCCTCGTTGGGTTCGACACTCTTACTTATCGAAAAGGGCTACAATTGATCTCATATACTTGTGGGTCATCAAGGCTATTTTCTAGGGAGTGAAGCGCTCTTGGTAAGTGGAAATTGGTAAGGAAACATTATTACTACGTCCTGAAATTTACTGTCACTTGTTACTATGGAAAACAATCCTTTGAGGGGTTTGTTCGGGGTATCTTCACCTTGACCAAAACCACAATTAGTTTCCCCTCAACCTACTGCACCTACTGAAAATATTGAATATGAAATTCCTCCGGGTATGGTAGAACAACTGCTAGCTAATCCTTATTCAGGAGATGGAACCAAACATCCTGATATGCACTTGATATACGTGGATGAAATTTGTGGATTGTTTAAGCTTGCAGGTTTACCCGAAGATGAAGCTAAGAAGAAGGTTTTCCCTTTATCTTTGAAGGGAAAGGCATTGACTTGGTATAGGCTATGCGATGATATTGGATCTTGGAACTGGAATCGGTTGAAATTGGAGTTTCATCAAAAAATTATCCTATGCATCTACACTACTAGGGAAAACCTTATACACATAATTTTAGCAGTAGCGCTTGTCAAAAAAGGGCGCTAGTGCTAAATAGCAGTAGCGCGTGCAGCATAAGGGCGCTACAGATACAAACGTAGCAGTAGCGCGCCTAACTATAAACGCGCTACAACTAAAATTCTCATGACTAAGCCGATAAGCTACACATAGTAGTAGCGTTCTTGCTTAAACCATGCTACCGCTATGCCTATTGTAGCAGCGCGTTTACGTAGAAAGGTGCTACTGCTAACGAAAAGAAAATAAATCGAACAACAAATAGAAAGTAAATGAAAATGAAAGAAATAGAAAAAGGAGAAAGGAAAAAAAATAAAATGTAAAGAAAAATAGATGAGAAAGGGAAAAAAGAGACAGACTTAGCAGTAGCGCACTTTGTGAAAGATAATTCAGTTAATTTTTTTCCTTTCACAAGATAATTCAGCTAATTTTTTTCCTTTCATCATTATAGAGCACTAAAGTTAACTGAATTTTGTTCTATTAGTAGTTAAATGAATTATCTTCTACACTTAGTTTTTGAATTAGCTTGTGAAATTTGGACCTGTATATTTGGACATGTGGTTGCTCATGTATATTTGGGCATGTGTTGCGGTGTCGAAGATGGATATTTGAACACTGTTTCTAGGGAATGAAGCTGAGTGGCCTATGTTTTGCCGGAATGTTGATTCATTTCCGTTCCGGCAAATTTTAGGTTCTCGATTTGTCCACTTTTTAGCAAAAGTCATGCCGAAATTTTCCATGAATTTCGGCATGACTTGTGCTACAAACTAGGACATATCGAGTGCCCGGGATTTGCCGCACTGGGAAGGAGTCAATGTTCCTGCATGTCATTATTCATTCTATTAGGTCTAGAATTAATTACTAGATTTAATCGTAGGAAACATGGCTAGCAACGATGAAGGACAGGGTTGTGGTGACTGCGACAACGTCTACCGGGCGACAAGTTGATGTTGGTGGGTCCACCTATCACATCGGAGATTGATACTGACATCGAGACCGGCGCTGAGACTGAGACCGGCGCTGAGACTGAGACCGGTGCTGAGATTGAGACCGGTGCCGAGACTAGCGGAGCCGGTATAGAACCTAAAGCAAAGAGGCAACGGCTTCCTAACAAGCTCAAGACTACTAGACTGGTGGTCACGGAGGTGGACGACGGCAATTTTGAGCCAATCGCGCCCGAGGAAGCGCGCGCGTGCTACGACAATCAAGTAGGCTGCATCATACAGACAACCGCCAACATCAATGATGCGAAACTAAAGAAGATAGATAATATGAGGCCCTCCCTCCTAAAGAAGCTGCACCAGATATTCTTGTTCCCGGGGTGGAATGAAAAGGATTATAAAGATCCAGATATGGACCCAACAATGAAGAAGATAAACAAACACGAGATGACCAAGTTTAGCGATGCGTTGGCCGCCTGGAAATCAAGGGTGAAATATCGGATCGTCACCAAAAAGGAACCCTACTCCGAGATTGTAAAGGATAATTCGACAATCACGATAGAGCACTTTCAAATATTCAATGCGTCTTACGAGGCCGAAGCTGCCAAAAAAAGTCAAAGTACATGAAGGGGATTCAACAGAGGAACATTAGGAGCCACCACCTCGGAAGCCATGGTTACGGCGGGAAGAGGTCCATATGGGCCAAGGAGGACGCGGAAGCCGCGAGTCTAGGCATCCCAGACCCCTTGGCGGAGTTCACCGTCCCGCAGGAGCGTGATGTCCTAAGGGCCCGGCACCGTTGGGACCCAGTGAAGAAGGTTTTCGAGATGAACGGGCTCACGACGGAGTTCATGAGACTGCTGGTAATTTTAGTTTCTAATCAATTTGATTGCATGTTAGTCATATTTGTAAACGATCCTTGTGCATTTTGCTGAGAGAGCAGCACAGGATTGCGGCCGAAAGCGACTTGTCGTCTTAGGCGTTGGCGAGGCCCAAGTGGGACGCTCCATTCAACCGGGCGTTGAACATATTGAAAGGACTCCCGGTGGAGACTCGACCGTCGTATGGACACGTGCACGGTGTCGGAGACGGCGCCACGTGGAAGAAGTACTACCGTGAGACCACGGAGGAGAGAAAGGAAAGACGGAGGTTAACTGAAGAAAACATCGACAAGAAGGTTGAGATTGCGGTTGAGAAGAAATCATCTGAGACAGTCGCAACAGCGGTAGCTGCCGCAAAACAGGTGGTTGTAGATATGTCTACAACCTTGGTTCCGGCCGTTTTCAATTGGACCATGCAAAATCCAGGAAAAAGTGCAGCGGACTTTCCCCTTGCTGACTTCTTGGGGAGCAACTCGACTAGCGTTGCACCAGCACCTACAGCTGCACCTGCTTCCGCACCGGCTCCCACACCGGCTCCTGCACCTGCTCCTGCACCGGCTCCCGCACCTGCTCCGGCACCGGCTCCGGCACCGGACGTGCTCGGCGGTGCCTCGTCTTTGGCTGAGCTCAACGCCCTCACGATATCTGTCACACCGGCCCTCTTCAATAAATGTATAGTCTCCCGTTTTTGTTGCCTTTCGGATGTCTCATGTCGCAGACTTCTCTTTGCAGGCCGACGAAACCCCGTGCACCTTATTGTACACCATCGGCGACCAGAAGGTGGACGTGGGGAAGGTGACGATAATGCAACCGAAGGAACCATTGTTCCACAGCCGACCGATCCCCCCGGACGTCTTTAAGGTTTTCGTGGCCAGTGTCAAACCGGGCCACAAGAATTTGGCTCCTCTGGTACTAGTGGGGGATGACGACGAGACCCCATGGCGCCTTGGTGATTGTTGCAATGAGTGGGTCCTGTTGTGGCCAAAGAGTCTGCTTCGTCTGGAGGCGGCCAGGAGCACACCCACGAGCACGCATTTAGGTATAAACATCAACACCTCACCTACTCAATTAGCGTCGGCTGTCATGCTAGGTGATAGCATAGGGGGTGAGGAAGAGGCTCCATTAGTCATCGGTGACGTTGCCATAGATGATGATGAGGATGACAATGACACTCAACAATATGTCAATAGTAGCGCCTACTTAGGGTTTGAGTGTCATGAGCCAGTGCCTGAATTGTGGCCTCCGGAGTCTAAACGTATTATGGACAACCTTCCGGTACCAAAGAAGTCTAGGAAGAGACCAAGGAAAGGCAAAAAACCTGATTCTATGATCCAGCCGCCTCACCAGCCTCGGGCTCAAGACCGCATAGATATCCCCAGTGCGGCAAACTGGCATATCGCCGGTGAACCAATCCTACCTGAAGCAGCGATAGGGGCCAGATTCAGCGATGTAAGGAGACTTCATGATGATGTGTTGCAGAGAGAGAAAGGCCTCATCGTGATGCGGAGCATCCCACGTTCATCCCCATGTACACTCTGACTACTCCCCAAGCCCCAAGGATACATAAGATGAGGCCTCGACTATGCGCCATTGGACACAAGGTGAACCCGTTCCTAAATGCTTCCCCTTTCCATTCGTGTGAGACATGGTTGCTACTTCAAGCGCGGACCTTGTGCATACTCAGGTACACCCGAGGAGACCATGGAGAACCCAAGGACCAAGGCCAAGCGTGCGCGGAAGCGAAGGAAGGAGAAGGAAGAAGAGTCTGCTGCTACAGCAGCTGGATATCCGACCATGTCCCAGACATCCGGCCAAGCCCGGACATCCGGCCCAACGCCCGGAAATCCGGCTCCCTTCTATCCAGAGAGCAAAAGCATCAGCCAAGTCAGCCCGGACATCCGGCCAGGCCCCGGACATCCGGTCCCTCCCGTGAGCCCGGACATCCGGCCACATCCCGGACATCCGGCGCCCCTTCACAGAACGTCCAGAAGCTGGATCTCGCCAGCCCGGACATCCGGCCCCAGCGCCCGGACATCCAGTTTCTCGGGAAAGCCCGGACATCCGGCCCGTCGCCCGGACATCCGGCCCCTCCTACCTGCGTGCAGTGTATCCGGGCCGAAAGCCCATGGACCCCTTCGCCCCTTAGACAATATATACTCCCGCTCCACCTATGTTTTAGGGTTAGCAAAGGATTAGTTCATTTGAGATAGAGCTTTGCTCATCCATACGGATCTCCTCCTCTTGAGAGACCGCGGCCTCTTCAGAGAAGATCCACCATGATTCAAGACCCCTTTACGGGAAGATCCCTCGTTGGTTCAAGACCTCCTCTCGGAGATGAGCTACCGCCACTTGTATCATCCTTTGTTGGATTTGGACCGTGAATCTCTTTGTGTTCCTTGGATCTAGCACATGTGTGATCATATTTGTGTTGGTTGAGTGTTTCTCTAGTCCCCCCTCCCCCCCCCCCCGTGATTTCCCTCGTGTTCTTCCATGCGTTCTTCGTGTTCCTCGTAGGGATCCTCTCCAAACGTGAAAGATCGGCCCCTAGGGTTCCGCCCTACATCATCTTGGTATCATGAGCCACGTTGATCACGTTTTTGGAGCCCCTACCCTTTGTTTTCTAGCTTGATTTTGTTGATTTCGTCTGAAATCCGAAAATCCCCACCAAAAATAGCCCCCATTTTTTTGTGATTTGTTGGTTTGATGATGTTTTGTTGATTTTGATCCATGGATTTGCTTGGTTTCAAGTGGATCTAGCATCTCCCCAAGTTTCCCCACTTTCCATCCACGAATTCTCTCCAATTTTGCCCCCGAAATCATCAATTTCCGCCCCAAAATCGAGTTCCTCGAGTTCATCCTCGGATTTGGAGCCCGTACATCCGGCCCGACCCCCGAACATCCGGCCATCCCGGACATCCGCCCATTAGCCCGGACATCCGGCTCCTAGAGCACATTTTCGCGCAAGGTTCTGGACATCAGGTCCCGGACATCCGGGCAAACCCCCGGATGTCCGCCCGCTGTCATTTCAGCTTTTCCCGTTTCACCGTTTTGACCATAACTAATTCATCTGAAGTCCGATTTTGACGTTCTTTAGCTCGTTTTGAAGCTATTGACATCCCCCATACCACAAAAATACCACCATCACCATTTGACTCCATCAATTTTTTGGAATTTTGGCATATTTGCCTAGGGCTTCCACCACATCATCCGCTACACCACCTCCGACTTCCGCAACCTAACCCAGTTTGTTTCCCATAGCATTAGTGGTTGCTTGAGTAGTGATTTGAGTCTACTAAGGTGTTTTGGCTACTTAGGGACAATTGCTTCTTCATCAACCACCACCACCACTTCCGCATAGACGTGCCCACCATACATTTCCACCCCAACTTAACCCAATTTTGTTTGAGTTGTGGCTTGTGTCTCCTAAGATGTTTCGGCTACTTACGGACGACAACTTCAACTCCGACACGTGTATATCCCATCATTCCACTTCCGCATTGCCAAGTGCAAACCACCACCACTTATCCGCTACCACCATTTTGACATTTGACGTGTGAGATTTTGAGTTCGCGGTTTTTTTTCTGTTTCCTAAGGTGTTTCGGCTACTTAGGGAAGTGTCTCCATCATCTTGGTTTCTACATCAAGAACACCGCTACTCATCATCGCCGGACAGTAACCTCCATATCATCTCGGTATCGTGGTATCCCTCCATTGTATATTCCACTTGCCATTGCATCGTTAACCCCTAGTCCATTTTGTGTTACTTGCCTATCGAGACTAGCCATTTGAGTATTGCCGGCAACTTTACTTGTGCACATTAGTGATCATACTTCCCATAGCATACATACCATATCATCGTGGTGCATATATTGGTATCATATCTTGTGTCACAAGTTTGTTCCCGCATATACACAATTGCTATCTTGGTTTGTGCATTGTGCAAAAGTGGCCATACAAAAAAAAGAAATAAAGCTTTTAAGCAAAAGAAAAAGAGCAAAGAAGCTTGTAAGCAAGGGCCATAGCATCATACCACATTGCATATAAGATTGTCATATCCGATCATCTTGGATCATCTTGTGAGAAACACCGGGAACCATACATACATAGCATACTTGGGATAAAAGTTGCTACATTTTGCATCTTATAGGTTGTGCACAAGTGTCGTATCCGCCTATTGAGCAATCGTGCTAGCGTCTCTCTTGAGTTGTGCAACACGAGCGTTTTCCGTGGATTCCACATTTTGTGCTCATTCCTTGGTTGCACGACCCCATTTATCTATCCGTGTGTGCGTTTCCGTGTGCCATCCATATTGCTATTGGTCCATTTGTTTCGCTTGCGAATTTGTGAATGTTTTTCAACATTATTGACTCTTGCTAACATTTTGCATTACATTTTTGTGCCACTATCCTAACCGAGCTCCACCATAAGCCTTGCTTGTGTAGGTGTGAGAACCGACAAGAATTGGTACCAACTGTGCTATTTCCTTGTACACATTTGAGTGATCATTGATCCATCTTCAAAATTGGTCAAGGTACATTTGGTATAGTTCTTCTCTTTCTCTCACTCATATTTGCTCGAGTCTTGTGATGGATAGGCAAGGCATTTCCTCTCCGGTCTACAACAACAACGACGGCGTGAACAACTACATCTCACAGCGTCCATCTTCGATCTACAACGACAAATGCAAGGCGCACAATCACGATTGCGAGAGCGCATCGAGAACATCTCCATCGACATTCGTCACTCCGAAGCAAGGAAAAGGGACTACATCGACAAGAAGCTTTCCGCACATAAAGAGGAGCAAGATGCAAGGATGGAGGAGATTAGAGCCTTGATCAAGTCTTCTTCCCCTTCATCATCTTCAAGGCGGCAATGTTCAAGCCACAAGTCTTCGGAGCGCAAACACGATGCAAGCGCAAGTCATCCACATCATCATCTACATGGCGACCACCATCACGTTCGTGATCAACATCGTCATGAAGGGCAAGTCACCTCCAAGCATCATGTGCACGACGACGATGAACGCCATTGAGCTCAAGCGCGACAACAACACCATCATCATGAAGATGCTCCACAAGCGCAAACGTACAAGTCCCAACAAGCCCTACTTCACGCTAAGTCGAAGCTTCATGAGCAAAAGAGAAGTCCGCGAGACGAGCACCTCCAAGACAGAGCTACGGCTACCACCACCACTTCGGCATCTTCGCCAAGTGCTATCAAGGCATCTTCGCCTTTGGACGTACGACATCTTCGCCTACTTCCCACGTGTACGCCTACATCGACTTCATCAAGTCCAAGGCGACCACCTACAAGCGAGGGCGACACTTCCATCTTCGGAAGCCCCTCAAGGAAGATGGCCGAGCATGGGAAATTCCCATCGGTCATGGAGACGAGCTATGAGGTGCCACATCATATGGGCCTCCAACAACAAGACAACGACAAGAATGTCGAGCAAGGGACATCCCCTTCGACTACCGCGACGAGCGCGAACCTCTTCAACAACATGAAGACGTCGCCCACATTGGACTCATACTCCGAGTCAAGCAACGCAACTGTGCATGGAGACATTTGCACCTACACCTCTCCGACACCCACATATGAAGAGATATCCCAAGTGTCATGTGAGGAGAGCCACTACCACATGAGTGACATGAGTGACCCCACCATACGTGACACTGAGAGCATTTCCGATGAGAGGATGAGTGTGACCACCACTAGCCCCACACATGAGAGCATGCCACCCTATGTGAGGTTGAGTGCCATTTGAGTGACTCCACCAACCATATGAGTGAGAGCATCTTTGAGGGAGTGAGTGAGCCACAACACTTAGCGAGTGAGGTAGTTGACACGGCATGTGAGGTCACTATGATTTCTAACGACTTAACCTCTACTCCTAGTGTGTTTTCTTCTTTGGTGCTAGGTCTCCTACTTGACGACATGCCTACCCTCGACGAGTCCATCCCTCCAGTGGGAAAACTGATGGCCATGGTGGATGATGATACACCTCCCACATGGTTCCATCAAGATGAAGATGACAACGAGTGGATCTTCGAGACCTCACCTACAACACATGAGCGACGCTCCAAAGGTAACATAGGTGATGGTGCTTCTCTTGTCCCACTAGTGGACTCTCATACCAATGCTTGCTTGCATGATGTTGATCCACCTATTCCCATGCTTCATGCTAGTGTGACTTCTTCATGCCTTGACTTACCTATTTATGATGAATATGATGATGAGCATGCTGAGTTGCCTAGTTGTGATGCTATGCTTCATAGGATATCATGTGAAAATTCTATTGGTCACTTCATGTTTGACAATCATTTGAAATTGTCATATGCTATGAGTGAGATCTCCCATATTGCATCATTTCAATCTCAACATAGTAACTATGCATGCCCCATTAAAATCAATCCCATTTTCACTTATGGCATAGATGACGAGATGATGGTCATTGGCTTTTGTTTCTCATGTGATGATATTGCCATTCTTCCTTTACATGATTTGCGCAATTCATCTACTATTCCATGCCATGATCACATTGTTCCAAATATGCATTGTTTTGGATGTTGTCAATATTCTCCATGTGATGTTGCTACTCATGCTCATGAGGAGACCCCCATAGTTTCCTCATACATATTAGGAGATTTTGTTGCATTCCATACTTTGCATGATTCCCATTGAGGGAGTCCTGGACTAGGGGGTGTCCGGATAGCCGAACTATCATCATCGGCCGGACTCCAAGACTATGAAGATACAAGATTGAAGACTTCGTCCCGTGTCCGGATGGGACTTTCCTTGGCATGGAAGGCAAGCTTGGCGATACGGATATGTAGATTTCCTACCATTGTAACCGACTCTGTGTAACCCTAGACCTCTCCGGTGTCTATATAAACTGGATGGTTTTAGTCCGTAGGACGAACAACAATCATACCATAGGCTAGCTTCTAGGGTTTAGCCTCCTTGATCTCGCGGTAGATCTACTCTTGTAATACCCACATCATCAATATCAATCAAGCAGGACGTAGGGTTTTACCCCCATCAAGAGGGCCCGAACCTGGGTAAAACATCGTGTCCCTTGTCTCCTGTTACCATCCGCCTAGACGCACAGTTCGGGACCCCCTACCCGAGATCCGCTGATTTTGACACCGACATTGGTGCTTTCATTGAGAGTTCCTCTGTGTCGTCACCGATAGGCTCGATGGCTTCTTCGATCATCAACAATGACGCAGTCCAGGGTGAGACTTTTCTCCCCGGACAGATCTTCGTATTCGGCGGCTTTGCACTGCGGGCCAATTCGCTTGGCCATCTGGAGCAGATCGAAAGCTACGCCCCTGGCCGTCAGGTCAAATTTGGAAGTTTGAACTTCACGGCTGACATCCGCAGAGACTTGATCTTCGATGGATTCGAGCCACAGCCGAGCGCGCCGCACTGTCACGATGGGCATGATTTAGCTCTGCAGCCGGACAGTGCCCTAGAGGCCGCACACGAGCCCGCTCCGACCCTTGATTCGGAACCGGCTACGTAGATCGAGGACGGGTGGCTAGACACCGCCTCGGGGGTTGCAACCTCTATGACAATGGAGCCGAATACTGGGCTTGTCCCTTGTGAAGCTCGTGACTCCAAGGTGCCGGACTCCTTGCCGAACTCCGTACCTCCCGCGACCCCTCCAATCGAATCCGATTGGGTGCCGATCATGGAGTTCACCGCTGCAGACATCTTTCAACATGCACCTTTCGGCGACATCTTGAGTTCGCTAAAGTATCTCTTGTTATCAGGAGAGCCCTGGCCGGACTGCGGTCAGGACGGTTGGGATGCGGACGACGAAGAAATTCAAAGCCCACCCACGACCCACTTAGTAGCCACTGTCGACGATCTAACCGACATGCTAGACTTCGACTCCGAAGACATCGACGGTATGGACGACGATGCCGGAGACGACCAAGAACCAGCGCCTACTGGGCACTGGAAAGCGACCTCATCATATGACATATACATGGTGGATATCCCAAAGGATGGGAATGGCGAAGGAACAGCGGAGGATGACCCCTCCAAGAAACAGCCCAAGCGCCAGCGTCAGCGGCGCCGCTCTAAATCCCGCCATAGCAAGAATGGAGATTCCGACACCGGAGATAATAATACCCCAGACAGTGCCGAAGACAACCCCCTCCAGCAAGATTCAGCACAGGAGGACGGAGAAGCCAACCCTCATGAGAGAGCGGCAGACGAAGAGGTAGAGGATGATAATTACATGCCTCCCTCCGGAGATGAGGCAAGCCTCGACGACGACGAATTTGTCGTGCCTGAGGATCCCGTCGAACAAGAGCATTTTAAATGCAGGCTTATGGCCACGGCAAACAGCCTCAAGAAAAAGCAGCAATAGCTTAGAGCTGATCAAGATCTGCTAGCCGACAGATGGACTGAAGTCCTTGCGGCCGAAGAGCATGAGCTCGAACGCCCCTCCAAAAGCTACCCCAAACGCAAGCTGCTCCCCCGATTAGAGGAGGAGGCATATAAACCTGCATCACCAGCGCACAATACGGCTGACCGACCACCCCGTGGCCACGACAAAGAGGCCTCTAGGCCCTCCACTAGAACCGTACCCCGGCATCGCTCGAAAAGCACAAGGCCACAGGGGAACGCTCTGGACTTGCGAGATATATTGGAGGATAAGGCAAGACAATCAAGATTGATCTATGGATCGCGTGGGTGCCCCATGATACGTGACGACAACCGTCGCGCCGGACACAGCAAGTCCGGCCGGGCCGAACACAGTAGACAAAGCTCTTTTGAGCTTCATCGTGATATAGCCCAATACAGAGGCGCCGCACACCCACTATGCTTCACAAATGAAGTAATGGATCATCAAATCCCCGAAGGGTTTAAACCCGTGAATGTTGAATCTTATGATGAAACAACAGACCCCACAGTTTGGATCGAAGACTATCTCCTTCATATCCACATGGCCCGCGGTGATGATCTTCACGCCATCAAATACCTCCCACTCAAGCTTAAAGGACCAGCTCGGCATTGGCTCAACAGCTTGCCAGCAGAATCAATTGGGTGTTGGGAGGACCTAGAAGCCGCATTCCTTGATAACTTCCAGGGCACGTATGTGCGACCACCAGACGCTGACGACCTAAGCCATATAATTCAGCAGCCAGACGAATCGGCCAGACAATTCTAGACACGGTTCTTAACTAAGAAAAATCAAATCATCGACTGTCCGGATGCGGAGGCCCTCGCGGCCTTCAAACATAACATCCGCGACGAGTGGCTTGCCCGGCACCTGGGACAGGAAAAGCCGAAATCCATGGCAGCCCTCACATCACTCATGACCCGCTTCTGCGCGAGAGAGGACAGCTGGCTAGCCCGCAGCAACAACCTCAGCAAAAATTCTGGCAGTCCGGATATCAAGGACTGCAATGGCAGGTCGCGTCGCAACAAGAACAAACGCCGCATTAACAACCACAATAATGAGGATACGACAGTCAATGCCGGATTCAGAGGCTCTAAACTCGGTCAGCGGAAAAAGCCATTCAAAAGAACTACTCCGGGTCCGCCCAATTTGGACCGAATACTCGATCGCTCGTGCCAGATACACGGCACCCCCGAAAAGCCAGCTAACCACACCAACAGGGACGGTTGGGTATTCAAGCAGGCAGGCAAGCTAATTAACGAAAACAACAACAAGGGGCTGCATAGCGATGATGAGGAAGAGACCCGACCGCCAAACAATAGAGGACAGAAGGGTTTCCCCCCACAAGTGCGGACGGTGAACATGATATACGCAACCCACATACCCAAAAGGGAGCAGAAGCGTGCACTCAGGGACGTATACGCGATAGAGCCAGTTGCCCCGAAGTTCAACCCATGGTCCTCCTGCCCGATCACTTTTGATCGAAGGGACCACCCCACCAGCATCCGCCACGGCGGATTCGCCGCATTGGTTTTAGACCCAATGGTCGACGGATTTCACCTCACCAGAGTCCCGATGGACGGCGGCAGCAGCCTGAACCTGCTTTATCAGGATACAGTGTGCAAAATGGGCATAGACCCCTCAAGGATTAAACCCACAAAGACGACCTTTAAAGGCGTCATACCAGGTGTAGAGGCCAATTGTACAGGCTCAGTTACACTGGAAGTGGTCTTCGGATCCCCGGATAACTTCCGAAGCGAGGAGTTAATCTTCGACATAGTTCCGTTCCGCAGCGGCTATCATGCTCTGCTCGGACGTACCATGTTTGCAAAGTTTAACGCGGTGCCGCACTACGCATACCTCAAGCTCAAGATGCCAGGCCCTCGAGGAGTCATCACGGTTAACAGAAACACTGAACGCTCTCTCCGAACGGAGGAACATACAGCGGCTCTCGCGGCAGAAGTACAGTGCAGCCTCTTAAGGAAATTCTCGAGTCTAGCCGTTAAGCGACCGGACACGGCTAAACGCGCCTGGAGTAACCTACAACAAGACCACCTAGCACGTTCCAAGCACGCGTAGCAATGTGGCCCCAACCCCAGCCCCTGCACAATTGCAAGACTGGTCCTTCGCGTACATCATTATGCTCTGGAGATACCATGGGCATAGGGGGAGGGGCACGACCATGATAGGCCCAGAATGCGGCTTAACCACACCAGGGGCTCTCAAGTGTGTCGTTCTTTTTTTCTCTTTCTTTTTTTACCCACAGGACTCCGTTCATCAAAGGCCCTGTCCGGGAGTAGACCTGCCGAACTCACGATGCAACAGCCAGGGAAGGAGAAAGGCTATGACGAATATCCAGGTGGTCTCCATTACGAGCATTAAATCTGTTTTATACACCATTTTGCAGCCTACCCCTGGAGGGGGACATGTTTAATAGTCCCATCCCTTGCTTACCGCACTATTTGTATCGTTCTGCATTCACGGCAGTATTTCTTGAATAAACAATGCAGCACCTGTTTGCTTATAATTGCATTTCTTTCTTATACATATGTTCATTTATGACATGTTGCATTCGTACACTTTGGTACGGCTAAATACATCAGGGGCTTATGTTTCCCGCATCATGGTGTGATAAGTCCGAACACTTTCACAAGTGCGGCACCCCGAACTTATAGCATTATATGCATCGGCTCCGAATCATGTCTTGGGTCAATAGTTGGGTTTGCCCGGCTCCCATGTTTTGGTACCTTACGTTCCGTTGTATCGGCTAAGGTAGCACTGGGAGAACCACTGCGATTGCGCCCCAGTTGAGCTGGGCGAGCGCCTCAGTGGAGAAAGCTAAAACTGACCGTCATGATGAGGCGAGAGCCGGTCGCTGTTCGAGAGGTTTTTTTCGAGTCCCTAAAGACTTATGCTGCTTAGAGCGAGGAACCGGCTTTGTCCGGCCCAGGCATGGATAGCGCCCCAAATTCGGCCTTCCGAACACTAGGGGCTTCACCGAAATTTAAAATTATAGAATTCTATGGCTAAGTGAGAGTGTTCAAGCATTATAAGTCCGGTTGCCTCGTTCGTTGTGTTGAGCGCCTCCCTAGATGGACCCAAAAATGGGAACAAGAGTGCTCAAATTTATCCTGAACACCCCAACACTCGTGGCATGGGGGCTGAAGCCGACGACTTGCCATCTCTCAGATTTGATAAACGGCCGCACAAAAGGTAATATTTTAAATTAACAAGCGTTGCTTAGCGCATATGAACAAAGTTTTCAGCGCACAGGATAACAAAATGCGAGTCTACTCAAATATTACATCTTTGGAGCACTCACCCGCAATAATGCGGGCACCCTTCAGGACACTCTTATAATACATCTCGGGCGTGCATACTCCTTGCCTGGTGGTGGCGCGTCCATCACAAGCTTCTCAGCATCCATCTTGCCCCATTGCACCTTTATGCGGGCAAGGGCCCGACGGGCACCTTCAATACAGGCGGAGTGCTTGATGACTTCAACCCATGGACAAGCATCCACCAGCCACCGCACCAGGACGAAGTAGCTCCTAGGCATGGCCTCATTGGGCCACAGCCGAACTATGAGGCCCTTCATGGCCTGTTCGGCCACCTTGTGGAGCCCGACCAGCTGCTTCAGCTGGTCGCTAAGGGGCACCGGATGTCCGGCCTCAGCATACTGAGACCAGAAGACCTTCTCCGTCGAGCTCCCCTCCTCGGCCCTATAGAAAGCGGCAGCATCGGACACGCTGTGGGGCAGATCTGCGAACGCTCCTGGAGAGCTCCGAATTCGGGTAAGTGATAGGTAATTCACACTCACATGCTTGCTTTGCATGAAAAATGCCTTACCCGATGCTATTTTCTTCAACGCCTCGATTTCCTGGAGGGCCTTGTAGGCTTCGGATTTAGCGGCTTTGGCACTCTCAAGAGTCGATGCAAGCTCGGACTCTCGAGTCTTCGAGTCATGCTCCAAACTCTCATGTTTTTCCACGAGAGCCTGGAGCTCTTGTTGTACCTCCGTCACCCGCGCCTCCTGCTTCTCTCGCTCTGTGTGCTCCGCGGCCGCATTACGTTCAGCCGCGGACACCGCCTCCTTCAGGGTCGCCACCTCGTTCGTGGCCCCTGCAATACCCATGTTATCCTTGTCATTCTTCTTGCAACCAAATCCTTTTCTGTAAGGTACAACTTTAATAAGGTGTTACTCACCTTCCTTGTCCTCGAGCTGCTTCTTGGCACGGCCGAGCTTGTTCTCGGACCGCTCGAGGCTTTGCTTCAAAGTATTGACCTCCGCAGTCAGTGCTGCAGAGGTCAGCAGCACAGCCTGCAACCCCATATTGACATATTTTTTATGACTCCTGCGTATATCTTTTTAGATCTTCAGTCCGGCTTTTCTTTCCGAACACCGAACCGAGCATCAGGGGCTACTGTCTATGCGGTACTATTTTACATATATCAAAATTCTTACCTCAAAGCCTGTTAGAAGGCTGTTGCAGGCTTCGGTCAGCCGGCTCTTGGCGAGCTGAACCTTCTGAATCACCGCACTCATGATGGTGCGGTGTTCCTCTTTGATGGAAGCGCCGTTGAACGCCTCCAGCAAGCTATCCGGTGCCTCCGGTTGGACGAAGGCCGCCGGCGTCACGGTCTTGCCCTTCTTACGAAGGGGCCGCCTGCCGGACTCCGGAACCATTATAGGTTCCCGTGTGGAGTCCGGTGCAAAGGCCGGGAGGTTGCCCTGCGGCACCTCCGGGGCCTCCTCCTCCTGGCGGGTCCCTTCCCGGGATCCCACCTCGGCATCATCCGCATCACGGGGGTGGATACGGTCAGAAGGGAATCCATATCTGACGCACCCAAGGACCCGCTCGACGAAGCGGGAAGTTCATCCCTGGGCAGACTGCAGGGTTGTATGCGGCATTAGAAAGACACCATGTGGCGAAAAGAAAAACCATGAAGTTATTCGGGAGTCCGGATACTTACGATCTCGCCAGGGGCTTGGCCCTTGAAGGCCAGTCCCCGTCGTCATCGCCGGTGTTGGCAGAGCAGTCCGGGGGAAGAGTCCTTCCCTTCTTGGACCCTTCGGCCTCCCTCGTTGGGGAGGCCTTCCTTTTCTTCCCTCCCCCCGCTGGGGGAGAGGCCTCTTTCTTCTCCTCCTCGCCTTCATGGGAGGAGTCCGCCTCGGAGTCATCGTACGATAAGTCTGATGACACCTGAAAACGGGAACTCTTTCGAGTGCCCGTGGCCTTCTTCTTGGCCTTCTTCTCCGGCACCACGTGGGGTGCCAGAACCAGCAGCCCCGTTAAGCGAGCGTCCACTGGGTCTTCTGGCAAAGGGGCCGGACAGTTAGTCCGCTCGGCCTTCTTCAGCTAGTCCTGTCAAAGGAGAGGGAGTTTAGATCCCGCATAGAGTCAAACTATGGAAAACAAGTGTCCCGTAAAGGGTAAAATCGCTTACCTCGCTAGCCGGACGCTGCGAGCTGAATCCGCGATCTTCGGTAGCGGATGCGGGAGCCTCGGTGCCCTTAAACAGCACCCTCCAGGCCTCTTTGTACGTAGTGTCGAAGAGCCTGCTCAAAGTCTGGTGCTACGCCGAATCGAACTCCCACATATTGAAGTGCCATTGTTGGCACGGGAGAATCCGGCGGATGAGCATGACCTGGACTATGTTGACAAGCTTGAGCTTCTTGTTCACTAGCTTTTGGACGCAGGCTTGGAGTCCGGTCAGCTCCTCCAAATCACCCCATGTCAGGCCACTCTCTTTCCAGGAGGTGAGCCGTATGGGGATGCCAGATCTGAATTCGGGGGCCGCTGCCCATTTAGGGTCACGCGGCTCGGTGATGTAGAACCACCCCGATTGCCACCCCTTAATGGTTTCCACGAAGGTGCCCTCGAGCCAAGTAATGTTGGGCATCTTGCCCACCATGGCGCCTCCGCACTCCGCTTGGCTGCCCTTCACAACCTTCGGCTTGACACTGAAGGTCTTGAGCCACAAGCCAAAGTGGGGCTGGATGCAGAGGAAGGCCTCACACACGACGATAAACGCCGAGATGTTGAGGATGAAGTTCGGGGCCAGATCATGGAAATCTAGGCCGTAGTAGAACATGAGCCCCCGGACAAAGGGATGGAGTGGGAAGCCCAGTCCGCGGAGGAAATGGGAAAGGAATACTACCCTCTCATGGGGCCCGGGGGTGGGGATGAGCTGCCCCTCGTCGGGGAGCCGGTTCACGATGTCGCTGGATAGATATCCGGCGCTGCGCAGCTTCTTGATGTGCCCCTCCGTAATGGAGGAGGCCATCCACTTGCCTCCCGCTCCGGACATAGTTGGAGAAGGTTGAGGTAAGATGTGCGGACTTGGGCGCTGGATCTCGAGTTCGCGGAGATGGATAAGCAAAGGAGGAAGAAGGCGTAGGTAAAAGGGTGGATCTTTATCCCCTTATATGGGCGGACGAAACCATGCGTCCCCACCGGCCTGATAAAACTCGCTTATCTCCCAAGCACCGCAATCAATGGCGCGGTTGGGTTTCCCACGTCCGTATTGATGGGAATCCCGGAATAAGGGGAACACAATCTCTGCTTCGACAAGACGTGCCAAGGAAACCACTTCGCTAAACGCGCTGAGGTGGTACAATAAAAACAATTCGAGTAAAGGCTTGGTGGTGGTGTGACGTCACGCCACAAAATATGTCAGCAGATTGAACTTGTGTAAATATTATTCTCTCTACGGTGGTATGTGGAATTTATTTTGCAGAGCCGGACACTATCCTGGTGTTCACGATCTTGTATGAATTATTCAGAGGAGGAACCCGCCTTGCAATGCCGAAGACAATATGCGCGCCGGACTCGTCGTCATTAAAGCCTGGTTCAGGGGCTACTGAGGGAGTCCTAGACTAGGCGGTGTCCGGATAGCCGAACTATCATCATCGGCCGGACTCCAAGACTATGAAGATACAAGATTGAAGACTTTGTCCCGTGTTCGGATGGGACTTTCCTTGGCGTGGAAGGCAAGCTTGGCGATACGGATATGTAGATCTCCTACCATTGTAACCGACTCTGTGTAACCCTAGCCCTCTCCGGTGTCTATATAAACCGGATGGTTTTAGTCCGTAGGATGAACAACAATCATACCATAGGCTAGCTTCTAGGGTTTAGCCTCCTTGATCTCGCGGTAGATCTACTCTTGTAATACCCACATCATCAATATCAATCAAGCAGGACGTAGGGTTTTACCTCCATCAAGAGGGCCCGAACCTGGGTAAAACATCGTGTCCCTTGTCTCCTGTTACCATCCGCCTAGACGCACAGTTCGGGACCCCCTACCCGAGATCCGCCGGTTTTGACACCGACACCCATGATAGTGTACACCATATGCATTCCATGAATAACAATGCTCTAGATATTGCTCGTGATGAATTACACAATTTGAGTCTCCATTATGCTATACATAATAACAAACCTCTCATGATGGATGACATGTTTCTATATCACACATCTCATTTATTTGAGCATTGGCTATCTTGTGCTAACCGACACATGCATGTGCGCATCATGATGGATGATGTGTACATATACGACGCACACACAATTTTTCCTTTGTCATTGTTTTGTGTAGGTACTCACATATACTCGTCAACCTCTCAATCCCAAGAGTTGACGAAACGAGCTCTTGAGAGCAAGGATGCTTTGGGATCCCGTGGACTATCCTTACCACCGTTCCCTTCGCGCAAGGACTACGCGCATCTTTCTACTTAGCTCTCACACGGCTATGGGCTATTTACCACTTGTCACCTTATGCCCATACTATCGTGTTCACTTTGCATGTTATGCCTCTTTACATGATTTTGCCATGCAATTGTGACCCTTACTTGCATCTACACATGATTCACCATTATGCTACTTCTATGTGTATTTGCATGCTTGGTGGAGATCCTTGTTGCTTTTGCCATGTTTATCATGTGCCCCATGCTATTGATGCTTGTTGTGTTGGGAGAGTCATGATGCCCCATTTCTATTTACATATGGTCTCTCGCCAATACATTGATGATATTTTTCTCATATCTTGCTTTCATGCTTGTGCTATGTCATGTGAATTATTCATGCTCACTATTTGCACCAATGACATGCTTGCCATGATTCCTCTTAGTATGTTGCCTCTTCACAGTACTAGCTTGCTTGACTTGATCGCTATGATTGCTTGCTATGTTGCATCACCCATGTTCCACTATTACTTGCTTTCTTGGGTTGATGACATATATGCTCATGCCTCTCACATGATATATCTTGATCAATGTCTCTTGTGTCCATTAGTTGCCTCTTTCATATCCACTTGTATTGAGTGCAGCCATACTATGCTTATTGATCTTGGAGACTTTGACACCTTACTTGTGATGCATTATTGTTTACTTGAGCCTATTGTCCTTGGTCGTTCTAGCATCATATGCCTCCATACTATGAAATGCTCCCTTGTCCTTTCTTATGATGAGCATGATGCATACACTTGTTGGGTATCTTACCACACGAATGATAGATTTTGCACTTCTGCTAACCTCATTTGTTTTTCCGAGTGTTTGTCATGTTCTTTCGTTTTGAAGGATTCACAAGGCGGTACCATCATAAGACAACTTGGTTATGTGAAGGCATACATGATGTGCAACTCCAATATCTTTGGGAACATTCATAAGGTGAACTCCTTCCCTTTGACCCATCCTCAAGTTTACATATTGGATGGGTCACTCTTTCATTGTTGTTTCCTTCTTGTTGTCTACATGATACATCTCACGGGCGGAGGACCGGTATTGATGATTGGCTCTATGGACCTTCATATTGAGGAGCGCTCGCACTTATTGGATGCACCTTCGGAACTCCACTCTTGCCACGACATCGAGCATTGGTACACCAACACCTCCATATTTGTTGATTGTGCTCATACATGTCATGCTCGATGGACATATCATACTCACCGCAAGTTTGCACCCTATGCATGGATTGACTCACATTATGATTGCCTTGTTGCATCTTGTATTTCCATGTCATCCATGATATATGAGCTTGTTCACTTCCTTAGCAAATTTGTTGTGATCTACCTTGATGGCATATTCATACATCATGATCATATTGTCCACCATCAATTGCATGATTGCATACACATATTGAGCATCCATTGCCATATTCATGCTATTGATAAACCATCACATTATGACATCATTTTGCACAATGGTAGAATTTGTCGCTTTGTGCACCATGCTAATTACCCCATGAATGCTTTGCATACCATTCTATATCATCTTGATAAACTTCACGCGCTTTGTCACGAACAATCTTGCCGCACGGACTCATTCTTACATGATGGACACTTTGTGTGAGCTAACCTTTGTATTTCCAAGTGTACTTTGTGTTTGCTCATTTTGCATGTACCACATACCAGAGACACATTGGAGTACTTTGGATTGCACCATGCCTTCAACTCTGTCCAACTACAAGTCCATCCACGACAACCGTTTCCATGGTGATGAAGATCACGATCTGAGGTCGGATCTTTCCCAAGGGGGGGGGGGAGATGATGCGGAGCATCCCACGTTCATCCCCATGTACACTCCGAGTACTCCCCAAGCCCCAAGGATACATAAGAGGAGACCTCGACTATGCGCCATTGGACACAAGGTGAACCCGTTCCTAAATGCTTCCCCTTTCCATTCGTGTGAGACATGGTTGCTACTTCAAGCGCGGACCTTGTGCATACTCAGGTACACCCGAGGAGACCATGGAGAACCCAAGGACCAAGGCCAAGCGTGCGCGGAAGCGAAGGAAGGAGAAGGAAGAAGAGTCTGCTGCTACAGCAGCCGGACATCCGACCATGTCTCGGACATCCGGCCCAACGCCTGGAAATCCGGCTCCCTTCTATCCAGAGAGCATCAGCATCGGCCAAGTCAGCCCGGACATCCGGCCAGGTCCCGGACATCCGGTCCCTCCCGCGAGCCCGGACATTCGGCCACATCCCGGACATCCGGCGTCCCGTCACAGAATGTCCAGAAGCTGGATGTCGCCAGCCCGGACATCCGGCCCCAGCGCCTGGACATCCGGCGTCTCAGGAAAGCCCGGACATCCGGCCCGTCGCCCGAACATCCGGCCCCTCCTGCCTGCATGCAATGTATCCAGGCCAAGAGCCCATGTACCCCTTCGCCCCTTAGACTATATATACTCCCCCTCCACCTATGTTTTAGGGTTAGCAAAGGATTAGCTCATTTGAGATAGAGCTTTGCTCATCCATACGGATCTCCTCCTCGTGAGAGACTGCGACCTCTTCGGAGAAGATCCACCATGGATTCAAGACCCCTTTACGGGAAGATCCCTCGTGGATTCAAGACCACCTCTCGGAGATGAGCTACCGCCACTTGTATCATCCTTTGTTGGATTTGGACCATGAATCTCTTTGTGTTCCTTGGATCTAGCACATGTGTGATCATATTCGTGTTGGTTGAGTGTTTCTCTCGTTTCCCCCCCTGTGATTTCCCTCATGTTCTTCCACGCGTTCTTCGTGTTACTCATAGGGATCCTCTCCAAACGTGAAAGATCGGCCCCTAGGGTTCCGCCGTACATCACATTGCCTCGAAAAATCTAGGATACCCACTCTACGTGGTTAACATGCTGCGGCAATTGTCGTATGTCGACACATTCCCCGCGGACAAGTTCTTCCTTCAATTCGATTACATCTTCGACATGTATCACTGGAAGAAGCTGGATTTTATGTTTGTCCGCCTTTATGCCTTGCACATGAACTACCTCATTGGGGTTGAGCAGATACGTTTTATCTGTGTCGCTGACCCGTACTTCATGCACGAGAGCCTCTTGGCAGTCTGCGCAAAGCACCAAGAATTCGCGAGGGAGTACATCATCAATTTCATGCTCGCCAATAAGGACAAGGAGGCGATTCTCGTGCCTTATCATCCCATGTAAGTCATCTAAGCGGATATCCTTCCTTCGATTTGAATCATTCATTTGCACGGTGGAGGCTAATTAATTTGAGGTGTACTTATTTTGCACAGCGGCGGGCGCACCGTCCTCATCATCCTCTACCCCCGATACTCCCATGCTCTTTACTTGGACTCGTCGAAGAACATTACCAAAAAGGATTACACCCACATCAAGTCTGTTCTTGATAGTGCTACCATTTACTACGGCAAAGGGGGTGGAGAGGTCAACGACAAGAAGACATGGCACGACAGGCCCGCGTTCAGCCATAAGACCGACTTCTGCTGCATCCAGCAACCGACTGATTCTTGTAATGATGGATTCTATGTCCTACACCACATGCTGGAGTACAGACGGGATCACCAGAAACTTTGCATGTCACCTAAATCCGGCGATGCCCATATTATGCAATGGGAAAAGCACATAGGAGATATCGAGGATCATCGACTTCAAGCTGAGTTCTATCACATCCAGCGCGAACTTGCCCAAATCATCATGAAGGAGGTCCTCGAAAAAACAGGGATGTTCTACGCGGGAAGACGTCTGAACATGCGTAGCCTCTCAGCGTCTGACATGGATGGATGGCACGACATGTTGGAGTGATTGTCGATATATGACAATGTGTGTCCGTTTAGTCCATACTTTCTGTATGACAAAACTTTGAGTTATGCACAACGAAACTTTATTTGTGATGTAATTAAACCGTCCTCCTCCTCGACTAGCGAAGATCACTCTAGTTAGGGCATTTTGGGTAATATGAACTTTGTTATTTATGCTTATGATATGTTGTTTCTATTTTTTCCAAGGCTGTCTCTTTCTGTTGTTCAACTATATATGTTGCATATCATCGACTCATGTGACAATGCAGGTGCATAGATCATCGATGGCGAAGAAGTGCTACGCCAGGAGTATACGACGATTGGCCGGTTTTCGGTTTCCGAGCGACATCTAGTAGTTAGTTTAGGTTCACGCTAATGTGAGAGAGGGATACGAACTCATGTACTTCATAGTTCCGCTCTCACTCATAGTGTAGCTCTTCTCGTGTATATCATTGTTTAGATGGATGATGATGTAGTTGCAAGTAATCGAGACTTGTATCGAAATGATGACGAGAGACCACTTTGTGTTGGATGATGATTATGATGATGACATGATTTGATGAGACTATTTGTATGTATATGCTATGATTACATTTGTATGTGTATGATATGCTAAAGATTATTGTATAAAGCCTATTCAAATACAAACAAATATGCATAAAAATAGAAACTAATAAAACTAGGAGTAGCGAGGGGAACAAAGTTATCAGTAGTGCTCCCTTACCAGTAGCGCTTACTTCAAACAAGTGCTGCAGATATTAGCAGCAATGCTCTTATCTAAAGCGCGCTACTGCTAGCCATGTACATCGGTAGCATGGGACGGTGGGCGCTACTGCTACACGTTAGCTGTAGCGCCTTATCAGTAGTGCGACCACCCGCGCTACTGATAGGCAAAATACCCGCGCTACTGCTAGGGTTTTCCCTAGTAGTGCTAGTTCATCGTGATCGGAATTATATATATAACTTTTGGCCTCATGAAGGAGAAAGTATCGCTCTAGCTTGGGGGAGGCTTAAGTCAATGTTATATTCATGCCCCAATCATGAGCTCTCAAGAGAAATTATTATTCAGAATTTTTATGCTCGGCTTTCTCGTAATGATCAATCCATGCTCGATACTTCTTGTACTGGTTCTTTTATGAAGAAGACTACTGATTCCGGTGGGATATTTTAGAAAGAATTAAACACAACTCTAAAAATTGGGAACTCGACGAAGGTAAAGAGTCAGGTATTGAGCCTAAGTTTGATTGTGTTAAATATTTTATGAATACCGATGCTTTTCAAAAGTGTAGCACTAAATATGCACTTGACTCTGAGATAGTAGCTTCCTTTTGTGAATCTTTTGCTACTCATGTTGATCTTCCTAAAGAGAAGTGGTTCAAATATCACCCACCAATTAAAGAAGAAATTAAAGAACCGGTAAAACCTTAAGAAGAAACAATGATTTACAATGTTGATCCAGTTGTTCCCACTGCTTATATTCAAAAACCACCTTTCCCTGTTAGGATGAAGGAACATGCTAAAGTTTCAACTGTGGTCAACAAAAGTTATATTAGAACACCTAAACCAGCTAAACAAATCAAAGTTGAAGCTAGCATTGTTATGGTTAAAGATCTCTTGGTCGATAATATTGATGGACATGTTATTTACTTATATGCTGAAGCTGCTAGAATTGCCAAACCCGATGAAAAAGATAAACATAGACCAATTGTTGGCATGCCTGTTGTCTCAGTTAAGATAGGAGATCACTGTTATCATGGTTTATGTGACATAGGTGCTAGCATGAGTGCTATTCCTTATACCTTATATCAAGAAATTATGAATGATATAGCACCCGCTGAAATAGAAGACATAGATGTTACTATTAAGCTTGCTAATAGAGATACTATATCACCAATTGGGATTGTTAGAGAAGTTGAAGTCTTGTGTGGGAAAATAAAATACCCTGCCGATTTTCTTGTTCTTGGTTCCCCACAAGATGACTTTTGTCCCATTATCTTTGGTAGACCTTTCTTGAACACCGTTAATGCTAAAATAGATTGTGAGAAACAAACTATCGGTGTTAGCTTTGGTGATGAATCTCATGAGTTCATTTTTTCTAACTTTAGTAGAAAACCGCATAAGAAAGATTTGCATAGTAAGGATGAGATTATTGGTCTTGCTTCTATTGTTGTACCTCCTACTGATCCTTTAGAACAATATTTGCTAGACCATGAAAATGATTTTCATATGCGTGAAAGAAATGGAATAGATAGAATCTTGTTTGAACAACAACCTCTGCTTAAACACAATCTGCCTATTGAAACTCTAGGAGGTCCTCCTCCACCTAAAGGTGATCCTGTGCTTAAATTAAAACAATTTCCAGACACTTTGAAACATGCTTAACTTGATGAGAAAAAGATATATCATATTTATTATTAGTGCTAACCTTTCAGAACATGAAGAAGAAAGATTATTGAAAGTTCTAAGGAAGCACCGAGCTGCTATTGGATATACTCTCGATGATCTTAAGGGCATTAGTCCCACTCTATGTCAGCACAAGATTAATATGGAACCTGATGCTAAACCCATTGTTGATCACCAATGTCGGTTAAATCCGAAGATGGAATAAGTGGTAAGAACGGAAATATTGAAACTTCTGGAAGCAGGTATAATCTATCCTAGCTGATAGCAGATGGGTAAGTCTTGTTCATTGTGTCCCTAAGGAGGGAGGTATTACTGTTGTTCCTAATGATAAGAATGAACTTATTCCACAAAGAATTGTCACCCGCTATAGAATGGTAATTGATTTTAGAAAATTAAACAAAGCAACAAGAAAAGATTAATACCCTTTGCCTTTTATTGATCAAATGCTAGAAAGATTATCTAAGCACACACATTTTTGCTTCCTTGATGGATATTCTGGTTTTTCACAAATACCAGTTTCTCACCCTGATCAAGAAAATACCACTTTTACTTGCCCTTTTGGAACTTATGCTTATAGACGTATGCCTTTTGGTCTATGTAATGCACCTACTACCTTTCAAAGATGTATGGATGCTTATTCTCTGATTTTTGTGAAAAGATTGTTGAGGTTTTCATGGATGACTTTTCTATTTATGGGAAGTCTTTTGATGATTGTTTAAGCAATCTTGATCGAGTTTTGCAGAGATGTGAGCAAAAAAAAATCTTATCTTGAATTGGGAGAAGTGCCACTTTATGGTTAACGAAGGTATTGTTTTGGGCCATAAAATTTCTGAAAAAGGTATTGAGGTGGACAAAGCCAAGGTTGATTCAATTGAGAAAATGCCATGTCCTAAAGATATCAAAGGTATTCGTAGTTTCCTTGGTCATGCTGGTTTCAATAGGAGATTTATCAAAGACTTTTCTAAAATTTCTAGGCCTCTCACAAATCTTTTGCAAAAGAATATTCCTTTTGTTTTTGATGATAATTGTTTGGAAGCCTTCGAAAAACTCAAGAAAGCCTTAATTTCTGCACCTGTTGTTCAACCACCTGATTGGAGCTTGCCGTTTGAGATTATGTGTGATGCTAGTGATTATGTTGTTGGTGCTGTTCTAGGACAAAGAGTTGATAAGAAATTAAATGTTATCAATTATGCTAGTAAAACTCTAGACAATGCTCAACGAAATTATGCAACTACTGAGAAAGAATTCTTAGGAGTGGTGTTTGCTTGTGATAAATTTAGATCCTACGTTGTTGATTCCAAAGTGGCCGTGCACATCGATCATGCTGCTATAAAATATCTTATGGAAAAGAAAGATGCTAAACCTAGACTCACTAGGTGGGTTCTTCTACTACAAGAATTTGATTTACATATCACTGATAGAAAAGGAGCAGAGAACCACGTAGCTGATAACTTGTCTAGGCTTGAAAATATTCTTGATGACCTACAACCTATTAATGATAGCTTTCCTAATGAACAGTTAGCTATAATAAATGTTTCTAATAGTACACCTTGGTATGCTGACCATGCTAATTATATTGTTGCTAAATACATACCACCTAGCTTTACATACCAACAAAAGAAGAAGTTCTTCTATGATTTAAGACATTACTTTAGGGATGACCCACATCTTTACAAAGAAGGAGTAGATGGTATTATTAGACGTTGTGTACCTGAGCATGAACATGAACAAATCCTTCGGAAATGTCACTCTGAAGCTTATGGAGGACATCACGCAGGAGATAGAACCGCTCATTAGGTATTGCAATCTGGGTTTTATTGGCCTACTCTCTTCAAGGATGCCCGTAAGTTCGTCTTATCTTGTGATGAATGTCAAAGAATAGGTAATATCGGTAAGCGTCAAGAAATGCCTATGAATTATTCACTTGTTGTTGAACCATTTGATGTTTGGGGATTTGATTTCATGGGACCTTTTCCTTCCTCTAACGGGTATACTCATATTTTGGCCGATGTTGATTATGTTACTAAGTGGGTAGAAGCTATTCCAACCAGTAGTGCTGATCACAACACCTCTATTAAAATGTTTAAGGAAGTTATTTTCCCAAGGTTTGGAGTCCCTAGATATTTAATGACTAATGGTGGTTCACACTTTATTTATGGTGCTTTCCGTAAAATGCTTGCTAAGTATGATGTTAACCATAGAATTGCATCACCCTATCATCCTCAGTCTAGTGGTCAAGTTGAACTTAGCAACAGAGAAATAAAACTAATCCTATAGAAGATTGTCAATAGGTCCCAGAAGAATTGGTCTAAGAAACTAGATGATGCACTTTGGGCTTATAGAACAACATATAAAAATCCTATGGGTATGTCTCCGTATAAAATGGTTTATGGAAAAGCTTGTCATCTACCTCTTGAGTTAAAACATAAAGCATATTGGGCAATTAAAGAACTCAACTATGATTTCAAACTTGCTGGTGAAAAGAGGTTATTTGATATTAGCTCATTAGATGAATGGAGAACCCAAGCTTATGAAAACAGAGAGTTATTCAAAGAAAAAGTTAAAATATGGCATGATAAAAGAATCCAAAAGCATGAGTTCAAAGTTGGAGAATATTTTGTTTTGTACAACTCTCGTTTTAGATTCTTTGCAGGAAAACTCCTCTTCAAATGGGAAGGACCCTATGTTATCGAGGAGGTTTATCGATTGGGAGCTATCAAAATAAATAATGCTGAAGGCACTAACCCGAAGGTTATTAATGGGAAATGAATAAAACAGTATATCTCAGGTACGCCCATTAATGTTGAAAGCAATATTATCCAAACTATGACACCGAAAGAACATATAAAAGAAACCTTCCAGAACACTCCAGAATCATAAAAAAGAGGAGGTACGTGATATGGTAAGTAAATGGACTCCAAAAAATCCACAAAAATATTTTTTGTCAGTTTTGGAATATTAAAAAAAATAGGAAAATAAGAAACAAGCAGGAAGGTGACCTTGGAGCTAAGCGCACCCAGGTGGGTTGTGCCCACCTCGGGTACCCTCCGGACTCCGTTTTTCTTTGGTTTGCTTATTTCCCAAGATAAAAAAAATCTTTATATACCCCCCGAACCTGTTGACCTCCGTATCACGGAGAAATCTCCCGTTTTCTTTTCTTGCTGTTTTCTGTCAGATCTAATCCACCATGGCCGCTTCAAGCTCCTCCAAGGACAAGTTCTTCGAGAACATTGTCAACCCATATCTGCGGGAGGTGATGCAACACCCTCAAGCTATCCAGATGTGTGATGGGGTGCTCCACATCCATGATGTGCAAGGCCCCAAGGGAACTGGATCCGTGGAGGCCAGGCTTGAAGCTATGGAGCAGGAAGTCTTCCGGTGCAAGGGGATGGTGGAACGTGGACTCAATGCCAATCACCTCATGATCGCGGACTACACCTGTGACCTCAAGGTGGATGGAAAGTCCATGAAGGACATCATCTTCTCCCTCAACGAACAAATCAACTTCCTTCAGAGCCAGATCTACAACCTTCAAAACTAAGTCTTTGAATTTGAGGCAAGGTTTAAAGGTATGAGTTTGGCTGCCAGTTGCAGGACCTGAGAGACTCGCTCTTCCTCTTATGATGGTGAGCCTCTATCGTCGAAACCCGAGGACAAGAACGCCACTACTTCATCACCACCACCTCCTTCTTCATCACCAAAATAAAATTGAGTATCGGGTATGGGCACTCCCCTTGGCTTTCGCCAAGCTTGGGGGAGGTCCCCGGTATCATATCACCTCCACTATCTTTTGCCTTTACTATTCTTAGTTCGATCCATAGTTATCTTTTGCTCTAGATGAATAAAAGTTTAGTTCGATCCTTTCTTTTTGAGAGTTTTCTTAGTGATCTATCTTTGTAATCGTGTGCGAGATATATAATAGAGTTTAGTTTGAATTTTGCTTTCTTTACTTTCTTGTTCAATAAAAAGAAAGGAAATAAATGAAAAAGATCATATGCTTATCTTATGGTAAGTGATGACATTAACAAGGAAAATTATAAGTAGTAAATTTTATTTTAGATTGACAAATAGAACATTAGTCAATGATGCAACTGATGAAAGAATTAATAAGGGAAGAGAAGATTCACATGCAAATAACTATCCTAGAAATCTTTTGTGATTGTGAGCACCCATCAAAATAATATATGCCAAAATTGTTGACATTGGACAAGGAAGACAACGTAATGATTTATGGTTGTTCATATTCACATAGAAGCTATATTGTCATAGATCCTTCAACATGTGGTGCTTGCACCCATCTTTGCTAGCCAAAAAAATCCGCACTAAGTAGAGATACTACTTGTGCATCCAAAAACCTTAAACCCAAATCTTGTTTTGAGAGTCCACCATACCTACCTATGGATTGAGCAAGATCCTTCAAGTAAGTTTTCATCGGTGCAATAAGGCAATAAAAATTGCTTCTAAAAGTGTTAGATCATTTAGTGTAAGAGAAAATTGAGCGTTGTACGAACTTGTGATGGTGAAGAATAAAAGTGACAAACTACATAATAAAGGTTGCCATCATAAGGGGCAATATAACGTGACGTTCTCTTGCACTAAGGGGTTGAGCATACAAACAAAAAGCACATGGCAACCTCTGCTTCCCTCTACGAAGGGCCTATCTTTTACTTTTATGTATTTACTTTCATACAAGAGTCAAAGTTCTTCTCTCTATTCCTTTTTATTTTCTGCTTTGGCAAGCATCATGTGGTGAGGAAAGATCTAGGCACATATATCCAGTTGAATATGGGTAGCATGAGTTTTTATCGTTGATATCACCCTTGAGGTGAATACATTGGGAGGCAAAACTATAAGCCCTTATCTTTCTATGTGTCTGGTTGAAACGTTTTACTCATGTGTCTGTGGTGAGTGTTAGCAATCATAGAAGACTAAATGATGGTTGAGTATGTGGACTTGCCTAAAGTCTCCGATACGTGACCCTTCCTGAAAAGATGATGAATTGTAGTTGCAAAGTTGACTGAGAACATAGTTTGTAGGTTTCCAATAGAGTTTATACTTTATACTTCGATGTTGTGATGAATTCTTACTTGTTCATGAGAAGCCTATGATAAAAGTTCTATAATAAAAGTTTTATGTTAAAGTTTGTTGTTGTTATAATAAGTTACATGATGCTTCTATGTCCGTATTTTGTTTTTGTCGACACCTATCTCTCTAAGCATGTGGACATGTTTTTCGATTTCGGTTTTCGCTTGAGGACAAGCGAGGTCTAAGCTTGGGGGAGTTGACACGTCCATTTTGCATCATGTTTACCTACTATTATTTATGTTGTTTAATTGCACAATATTGCTTTTTGGAGTAATTATAATGCCTTCTCTCTCATAATATGCAAGGTACACACAAAAGGGGAGAATTCTAGCAGCTGGAAATCTAGAGCTGAAAAAGCTACGTCAGGCTACCTATTATACACAACTCCAAATGAGCTAAAACTTCACGAGGATTTTTTATGGAATAAATGAGAATTTTTGGAGTCAATAAGTACCAGAGGGGGCCCACCAGGTGGGTCCACCTCGGCGCGCCAGGGAGCCCAAGCGCGCCCTGGTGGGTTATGCTCACCTCGGCCCACCTCCGGTGCCCCTCTTATGGTATATAAGTCATTTTGACCTAGAAAAAAATAGGACTTTCGGGACGAAGCGCCGCCATCTCGAGGCGGAACTTGGGCAGGAGCACTTTTGCCCTCCGGCGGAGCGATTCCGCCGGGGGAACTTCCCTCCCGGAGGGGGAAATCATCGTCATCATCATCACCAACAACTATCCCATCTTCAGGAGGGCTATCTACATCAACATCTTCAATAGCAACAACTCCTCTCAAACCCTAGTTCATCTCTTGTGTTCAATCTTTGTACCGGAACTATAGATTGGTGCTTGTGGGTGACTAGTAGTGTTGATTACATCTTGTAGTTGATTACTATATGGTTTATTTGGTGGAAGATTATATGTTCAGATCCATTATGCTATTTAATACTCCTCTGATCTTGAGCATTATTATCATTTGTGAGTAGTTACTTTTGTTCTTGAGATCACGAGAGAAATCATGTTGCTAGTAATCATGTGAACTTGATATGTGTTCGATATTTTGATGATATGTTTGTTGTGATTCCCTTAGTGGTGTCATGTGAACGTCGACTACATGAAACTTCACCATATTTGGGCCTAAGGGAATGCATTGTGGAGTAGTTATTAGATGATGGGTTGTGAGAGTAAAAGAATCTTAAACCCTAGTTTATGCGCTATTCCGTAAGGGACCGATTGGATCCAAAAGTTTAATGCTATGGTTAGAATTTATTCTTAATACTTTTCTCGTAGTTGCGAATGCTTGCGAGGGGGTTAATCATAAGTAGGAGGTTTGTTCAAGTAAGAATATCACCTAAGCACCAGTCCACCCACATACCAAATTATCAAAGTAGCGAACACGAATTGAGCCAACATGATGAAAGTCACTAGATGAAATTCCCGTGTACCCTCAAGAACACTTTGTGCTTATCATAAGAGACTGTTTTGGCCTGTCCTTTGCCTCAAAAGGATTGGGCTACCTTGCTGCACTTTTGTTACTATTACCATTACTTGCTCGTTACAAATTATCTTGCTATCAAACTACTATGTACTTACAATTTCAGCACTTGCAGACATTACCTTGCTGAAAACCACTTGTCATTTCCTTCTGCTCCTTGTTCGGTTTGACACTCTTACTTATCGAAAAGGGCTAAAATTGATCCCATATACTTGTGGGTCATCACCTGACTCCGTGTATACGTATGTTCTCCTGGCAATTACTTTACTCAATCTTCAGAGTTATTTGACACCGCTGGTTGTCTGTCACCACCTGCTGCATGGTAAGAACTTGTAAGATATTGATATTTGCTTTACTGTGAGCACTTTACCACAACATTCTAGTAGTTCATAGGAACATTATTCTCGAATTTTGCTTCTTGTTTCTAGTAATCATGACAGGTTCCGGAAATGGTAGTTCTTGGACGATGGATACATCTTCACCATCATGAGAGGTGGGACAACACACACAAGCACATGGCCAGGTTATCTCTTTACCGTCATTTGAGGGTAGATTTAATCCTGCTATTTATCTAGCTTGAGAGCTTGAAGTAGAACAAGTTTTTAGTCACCATGATTTTTCTGAAGTTGAGAGAGTATGAGCTACCACTGGAGCATTTATTGGTTTTGCTTATGTTTGGTGGAGTGTGCATTGTAAGGAAAACAATGATAACCAACCCACAACTTGGAAAGATTTGAAAACTATAATGAGACATCAATTTGTTCCTGCTTACTATTGTTGTGAATTGCTTCACAAATTAGAACAATTAAAACAAGGTAGTAACACTGTTAATGCTTACTTCCAGGAGTTCAAATCTTATATGCATCATTGTGACATAGATGAATCTGAGGATGATACAGATAATAGATTTTTTCGTGGTTTGAACCATGACATTCATGGAAGATTTCATTATATTTTGTGTTGCATTACTGGTATGTATGTTCATGCTTGTACCTTTGAGAGACAAATGCAAGAAGATGCGATGGGAGAGTGTGGCAACTACTATTCTAGTTCATGCTCACCACCGCTGGTTGTATCATCCCTCGATGCACCTGCTACATTGGTAACACCTCATATTGTGAGCGCGACGTTGCTTCAAGTCTATGATCGATTACCATCGTCTGTACCTACATCATCTAACTCATTGCGACAAGGTAACACTAAAGGTATTGATGACATAACTTCACACGAGGATGATGAATGCGTAGTTAACTTGAATGCATCATGTGTTGAGTTACCTGTTGATTTGAGCACACCACCTATTTTAGAGAATCATGTTATTGTCATGAATGCGTCATGTGATCAAATAGCTGAAATACCAACAATTTTGAGTGCACCCATTGGATTAATTGTTGATGCAAAAGAACCATGTGAATCAGGGAATAAATCAGATTTGGATCAAATATGTTTGAAAATAATTGTGCCAATGTTTAATCATTTTGATATGACCTCTAATCTTGGTGATGATTCTCTGTCAAATGAGTTGTTGCATGTTTGCTTATTTAAGCATGTTGTAGCATATAAATTTGATGCAAGTAAGGTTTATTCACCAATGATGGAATGGTTTAATGATGAACATTGTCAATCTTTTGATATGAATAAGAGCTTCACTTATATGTGCAAACTAAGTTGCAATATTTTCATGCCTTCTACTTGTGATAATATCTTGTCTTTATATTTTATGAACTATGAAAGTTACTCACGTATACATGTTTCATATGTGCGAAAACCAAGGAAAGTATGCAATGCCGAGGACGGCTTTGTTTTCAAGAAGGGGGGATGATGAGGACGTGACTACCTTGGATACGACCAAAAATACTGCATACATGCATATTTGTGAGGTGATTTCTAATGCAAATTATGCAATAACTTATTTATGTTATCCAGGACAAAAATAGTTCACAGACTTTTGTGCCATGTCTAATTGCAGGTGTACGGGACATTTGTACAATCCACATATGAATATAAGGGGAAAAGAAGTTTAGGTGTTGTTCAAAAAGTCCTCTCGTGTCACTTTTGGGCCAAGAGAAGATAGAGTCCAAGTCTCTCACGTTCTGGACTCAGATTTGGACTGCATAGACATACCTGACTAAAAACGCCAAGCCCTATTTCGCCCGGACTCCGCAGTGGGTGATACTTTTTTTTGGGAAGTTTATTTCATGCACTTTCCAACCCAATTGGATTCACCTTCAAATTCGTCCGGAGCATTGAGATATTGACGAAACAATACGGCGTTGTAGCAGAATCCGAGTCAAACTACAAGTCCAAAGGTGTTACATCACCTCCACTTGGGCCCATTGGCCTTGTACGACCTAGGGTTAGTTTTAGGCCGCCTTGGGAAGTCCTCCCACCTCCTTAGCCACCACCCTTGCTCCTATATAAGTAGATCAATCTAGTAGCTTTTTCCATGGGATTTGTTTAGTTAACAGTTAGCCATTGCAACTTCGTGTACTTCGTTTGTGTCCAACGACCAGACCAAGACCTCTTTCGGATCCCCACCTTTATTAATACCTCATCTATATTCGCAATATTCAGATTGCATTATCATATTCTTGCTTGTTCTTCGATTGCATGCAGTAACCTCAGGAGATTGCATGGATAAGAAGGGGACGATGCTGGAAGGGGAATTGCGTTGTGTTGATTATAGTTGAAGGGCCTAGCATGGACAAGAAGGATGAATTGGAGCATGATCAAGCATGGAGATGATGGCACGCGCGAAGGGGACAAGAACGGAGTTTCCAGTGAAGATTTCCGCACTTTAAAGGCACCATGATGACATACAAGAAGATGTACGAAATATACAAGATGTCCGTTCATAAAATTCATTCATAGCTTATTATAGGTACTGCACCACCTTACTTTTGGGCCAGGCCCATGTAATTTTGAAATACCTCTTATTAGGCTGTTTTTAGAGTCCATATTGTAGGGGAAACGACCTAGGAGGTGTTTTAGTCCCACCTTGCCCAGGGTGGACGGAAATTCCTCTCTTTTCCCCTATAAATACATCCCTTAAGGTACTGTTTAGACTTGGGTTTTAATTAGTTAAAAGTTAGCCACTGCTGCAACTTTGTGTACTTCGTTTGTGACCAACGACCAGACCAATACCGCTTTTAGAACCCCACTTTCATCAACACTTCATATATATTCGCAATATTCAGATTGCTTTATCATATTCTTGCTTGTTCTTTGTTTGCCTGCCGGAAACAGACCCTCGTGGTCAAGTTGATCGTGCTACGGCATGGTCAATAACCTCTCGGAGTTGGTTTAGCGATTGCTAAGGTGCGACATCCTCACACATTCACAGTCGGATCGTCAAAGTCTACTCCATCGAAAACAATATCCACCATCTCATCAAAAGACGGGACACCTTTGCCTCTTTAAAGTGGTATTAGAGCCATGGTCTACCAAGTAACAAGGAATTTACGGAGGAGATTTCCGCACTTTGATGATGAGGACATCAATACCATTGTTACACCGACAACCCCTGCTGCAATACATACTGGACCAATCACTAGAGCTCGCGCACGCCAATTGAATTACCAGGTACTTTTGTTCTTGGTAACAATTCTAATGTTTGACGACCCACAAGTATAGAGGATCAATCATAGTCCTTTCGAGAAGTAAGAGTGTCGAACCCAACGAGGAGCAGAAGGAAATGACAAGTGGTTTTCAGCAAGGTAATTTCCGCAAGCACTAAAATTGTCAGTAACATATAGTTTGATAACAAGATAATTTGTAACGAGAAAGTAATGCTAACGGTAAGTAAGGTGCAGACGGGTAGCCCAATCCTTTTGTGTCAGAGGATAGGCCAAAACGATGTCTTATGATAAGCAAAGCGTTCTTGAGGGTACACGGGAATTTCATCTAGTCACTTTCATCATGTTGGTTCGATTTGTGTTTGCTACTTTGATAATTTGATATGTGGGTGGACCGGTGCTTAGGTGCTGTTCTTACTTGAACAAACCTCCTACTTATGATTAACCCCCTCGCAAGCATCTGCAACTACGAGAAAAGTATTAAGATTAAATCTAACCATAGCATTAAACTTTTGGATCTGAATCAGTCCCTTATGAAGTAGCGCATAAACTAGGGTTTAAGCTTCTATCACTCTAGCAACCCATCATCTAATAACTACTCGACAATGCATTACCTTAGGCCCAAATATGGTGAAGTGCCATGTAGTCGATGTTCACATGACACCATTAAGGGAATCACAACATACATAGCATCAAAATATCGAACACATATCAAGTTCACATGATTACTTGCAACAAGATTTCTCCCGTGACCTCAAGAACAAAAGTAACTACTCACAAATGATAATCATGCTCAAGATCAGAGGAGTATTAAATAGCATAATGGATCTGAACATATAATCTTCCAACAAATAAACCATATAGCAATCAACTACAAGATGTAATCAACACTACTAGTCACCCACAAGTACCAATCTGATGTTCCGGTATAAAGATTGAACACAATAGATGAACTAGGGTTTGAGAGGAGATGGTGTTGTTGAAGATGTTGATGGAGATGGCCCTCCCAAAGATGAGAGGGTTGTTGGTGATGACGATGACGATGGTTTCCCCCTCCGGGAGGGAAGTTCCCCCGGTGGAATTGCTCCACCGGAGGGCAAAAGTGCTACTGCCCAAGTTCCGCCTCGAGATGGTGGCGCTTCATCCCGAAAGTCCTCTCGTGATTTTTTCTAGGTCAAAATGACCTATATACCAGAAGATGGGCACCTGAGTAGTTGTTATGCATTAGAATTACTCCATAAAGCATTATTATGCATAAAACATTATAAATAACAGTAGGAAAACATGATGCAAAATGGACGTATCAACTCCCCCAAGCTTAGACCTCGCTTGTCCTCAAGCAAAAACCGAAATCGAAGAACATGTTCACATGCTTAGAGAGAGAGGTGTCGATAAATAAACTACGAACATAGAAGCATCATGCTTATTATTATAACAACAATGAACTTTAACATAAACCTTCATCAAATAATTTTTTATCATATAAGTTGTTATGAACAAGTAACAATCTATCACAGCATTGAAGTATAAAGCATAAACCTTATTGAAAACCAACAAACTATGTTCTTAGTCAACTTTGCAACTACAATTCATCATATTTTTAGGAAGGGTCTCGTATCGGAGCCTTTAGGCAAGCCCACTGATATGTCTCCAACATATCTATAATTTTTTATTGTTCCATGCTATTATATTACCCGTTTTGGATGTTTATGGGCTTTACTTTACACTTTATATCATTTTTCGGACTAACCTACTAACCGGAGGCCCAGCCCGAATTGCTATTTTTTTGCCTATTTCAGTGTTTCGAAGAAAAGGAATATCAAATGGAGTACAAACGGAATGAAACCTTCGGGAGCGATCTTTTTGGAACAAAGGTGATCCAGAAGACTTGGAGTGGAAGTCAAGAAATAAGCGAAGCGGCCATGAGGATGCCCGGCGTGCCCCCTACAGGTGGGCGTGCCCCCACCTCGTGGGCCCCTCGAGCGTCCACCGACCTACTTCTTCCTCCTATATATACCCATGTACCCTGAAACCATCCAGGAGCACCACGAAAAACTATTTCCATCGCCGTAACCTTCTGTATCCGCGAGATCCCATCTTGGAGCCTTCACCGGCGTTCCACCGGAGGGGGAATCGACCATGGAGGGCCTCTACATCATCCCCAAGGCCCTTCCGATGAGTTGTGAATAGTTTACTATAGACCTTCGGGTCCATAGTTATTAGCTAGATGGCTTCTTCTCTCTCTTTGAATCTCAATACAAAGTTCTCCTTGATCTTCTTGGAGATCTATTCGATGTAACTCTTTTTGCGGTGTGTTTGTCGAGATCCGATGAATTGTGGGTTTATGATCAAGTTTATCTATGAGAAATATTTGAATCTCCTCTGAATTATTTTATGTGTGATTAAGTTATGTTTGCAAGTCTCTTCGAATTATCAGTTTGGTTTGGCCTACTAGATTGATCTTTCTTGCAACGGGAGAAGTGCTTAGCTTTGGGTTCAATCTTGCGGTGTCCTTTCCCAGTGACAACAGGGGCAGCAAGGCACATATTGTATTTTTGCCATCGAGGATAAAAAGATGGGGTTTATATCATATTGCATGAGTTTATCCCTCTACATCATGTCATCTTTCTTAATGCGTTACTCTATTCTTTATGAACTTAATACTCTAGATTCATGCTGGATAGTGGTCGATGTGTGGAGTAATAGTAGTAGATGTAGAATCGTTTCGGTCTACTTGTCACGGACGTGATGCCTATATACATGATCATGCCTAGATAATCTCATAATTATTCACTTTTCTATCAATTGCTCGACAGTAATTTGTTCACCCACCATAATACTTATGATATCTTGAGAGAAGCCACTAGTGAAACCTATGTCCCCTGGGTCTATCTTTAGCATATAAGTTTTCAATCTACTTTTATTTGCATCTTTACTTTTCCAATCTATATCATAAAAATACCAAAAATATTTATCTTATCATATTATCTCTATCAGATCTCACTTTCACAAGTGGCCGTGAAGGGATTGACAACCCCTTTATTGCGTTGGTTGCGAGTTCTTGTTTGTTTGTGTTGGTGCATGGGACTTTTGAGGAGCCTCCTACTGGATTGATACCTTGGTTCTCAAAAAGTGAGGGAAATACATACGCTACTTTGCCGCATCACCCTTTCCTCTTCAAGGAAAACCAATGCAATCTCAAGACGTAACAAGAAGGATTTCTGGCGCCGTTGCCGGGGAGGTCTTCGCTCAAGTCAAGACATACCAAGTACCCATCACAAACTCATCTCCCTCGCATTACATTATTTGCCATTTTCCTCTCGTTTTGCTCTCCCCCACTTCACCCTTGCCGTTTTATTCGCCCTCTCTTTCCCAATCTCCTCTCTCTCTTTCACTTGCCTTTTTGTTTGCTTGTGTGTTGGATTGCTTGTCGCTATGGCGCAAGATAATACCAAATTGTGTGACTTTCCAATACCAATAATAATGATCTCCTTAGTACTCCGATTGCTCCTCTTACTGATGTTGAGTCTTGTGAAATCAATGCTGCCTTGCTGAATCTTGTTATGAAAGATCAATTCTCCGGCCTTCCTAGTGAAGATGCCGCTACCCATCTAAACAACTTTGTTGATTTGTGTGAGATGCAAAAGAATAAAGATACGGATAATGATATTGTTAAGTTGAAGTTATTTTCGTTTTCACTTAGAGATCGTGCTAAAGTTTGGTTTTCGTCTTTGCCTAAGAATAGTATTGATTCATGGAATAAGTGCAAAGATGCTTTTATCTCTAAGTATTTTCCTCCCGCTAAGATCATCTCTCTTAGGAACGATATTATGAATTTTAAACAACTTGATCATGAGCATGTTGCCCAATCTTGGGAAATAATGAAATTGATGATTCACAATTGCCCTACTCATGGTTTGAATTTATGGATGATCATACCAATTTTTTATGCCGGATTGAATTTTGCTTCTAGAAATCTTTTAGATTCGGCCGCTGGAGGCAGTTTTATGGAAATCACCTTAGGAAAAGCTACTAAACTCCTTGATAATATTATGGCTAATTATTCTTAATGGCACACCGAAAGATCTACTAGTAAGAAAGTGCATCCTATAGAAGAAATTAATGTTTTGAGTGGAAAGATGGATGAACTTATGAAATTGTTTGCTACTAAGAGTGATCCTATTGATCCCAATGATATGCCTTTGTCTACTTTGATTGAGAATAATAATGAATCTATGGATGTGAATTTTGTTGGTAGGAATAATTTTGGTAAAAATGCATATAGAGGAAACTTTAATCCTAGACCGTTCCCTAGTAATTCCTCTAATAATTATGGAAATTCCTACAATAATTCTTATGGTATTTATAATAAGATGCCCTCTGATTTTGAGAATAGTGTTAAAGAATTTATGATCTCTCAAAAGAATTTTAATGCTTTGCTTGAAGAAAAATTGCTTAAAGTCGATGATTTGGCTAGGAATGTTGATAGACTTTCGCTTGATGTTGATTCTTTGAAACTTAGATCTACTCCTCATAAGCATGATATCAATGAGTCTCTCAAAGCTATGAGAATTTCCATTGATGAGTGCAAAGAAAGAACCGCTAGATTGCGTGCTAAGAAAGATTGCTTTGTAAAAGCGTGTTCTTCTAGTTTCCATGAAAATAATGATGAAGATATAAAGGTTATTGATGTGTCCCTATTAAATCTTTGTTTTGCAATATGAATCTTAATAATGATGGGACTGGAGATGAGTCAACTTTAGTTAAAAGGCGTCCCAATGATTTGGAGTTTTTAGATCTTGATGCTAAATTTGGTAAAAGTGGGATTGGAGAGGTCAAGACTTTAAATAGCATTGAACCCACTATCTTGGGTTTCAAGGAATTTAATTATGATAATTGTTCTTTAGTAGATTGTATTTCCTTGTTGCAATCCATGTTGAATTCTCCTCATGCTTATAGTCAAAATAAAGCTTTTACCAAACATATTGTTGATGCCTTGATGCAATCTTATGATGAAAAACTTAATTTGGAAGTTTCTATACCTAGAAAACTATATGATGAGTGGGAACGTACTATAAAGATTAAAATTAAAGATCATGAGTGCTATGCTTTATGTGATTTGGGTGCTAGTGTTTCCACGATTCCAAAAACTTTATGTGATATTCTAGGTTTCCATGATCTTGATGATTGCTCTTTAAATTTGCACCTTGCGGATTCCACCATTAAGAAACCTATGGGAAGGATCAATGATGTTCTTATTGTTTCAAATAGGAATTATGTGACCGTAGATTTTATCGTTCTTGATATAGATTGCAATCTTTCTTGTCCTATTATTCTTGGTAGACCTTTCCTTAGAACGATTGGTTCAATTATTGATATGAAGGAAGGGAATATTAGATTCCAATTTCCATTGAGGAAAGGCATGGAACACTTTCCAAGAAATAAATTTAAATTACCTTATGAATCTATCATGCAAGCTACTTATGAATTGAGTGCCCAAGATGGCACTACTTAGATCTTTCCTCGCTTTTATGCCTAGCTTGGGGCGTTAAACAATAGCGCTAGTTGGGAGGCAACCCAATTTTTTTTAGTTTTTTAGTTTTTAATGTTTAGTAATAAATGTTCCATCTATCTTCTGTTTAGATGTGTTTTCATGTTTTAATTAGTGTTTGTGCCAAGTAGAACCTATAGGATAACCTATGTTGATAGTTAATTTGATTCTGCTGAAAAATAGAAACTTTGCATGCACGAAAATAATTTTAGTAATTCACAGAAACATGATTTTGCATTTATTATTTTTTCTGTAGATCAATAGACAAATTTCCCAGGACTTATTATTTTGGTAGGATTTTTAGAGGTCCATAAGTATTCGAGAGTTACAGATTGCTACAGACTGTTCTGTTTTTGACAGATTCTGTTTTTCGTATGTTGCTTGCTTATTTTGATGCATCTATGGCTAGTATGTAGGGGTATGAACCATAGAGAAGTTGGAATACAGTAGGTTTAACACCAATATAAATAAAGAATGATTTCATTACAATACCTTATGTGGTGGTTTTTCTTTCTTGCACTAACGAAGCTTATGAGATTTCCTGTTGAGTTTTGTGTTGTGAAGTTTTCAAGTTTTGGGTAAAGATTTGATGGATTATGGAATAAGGAGTGGCAAGAGCCTAAGCTTGGGGATGCCCATGGCACCCCAATATATTCAAGGATAACCAAAAGCCTAAGCTTGGGGATGCCCCGGAAGGCATCCCCTCTTTCGTCTTCGTCTATCGGTAACTTTACTTGGAGCTATATTTTTATTCGCCGCATGATATGTGTTTTGCTTGGAGCGTCTTGTATGATATTAGTCTTTGATTTTTAGATTACCACAATCATCCTTTATGTACACACCTTTTGGGAGAAGCCCACTTGATTAGAATTTATTAAAATACGCTATGTGCTTCACTTATATCTTTTGAGCTAGATAGTTTTGCTCTAGTGCTTCACTTATATCTTTTTAGAGCACGACGGTGGATTGATTTTGTAGAAATTGTTGATCTCTGATGCTTCACTTATATTATTTTGAGAGTCTCTTAGAACATCATGGTATTTGCTATGGTTATAAAATTGGTCCTAGAATGATGGGCATCCAAGTTGGGTATAATAAAAACTATCATAGAAAGTGAATTGGATGCTATGATCAATTTGATGCTTGATAATTGTTTTGAGATATAGAGGTGGTAATATTAGAGTCATGATAGTTGGGTGATTATGAATTTAAAGAATACTTGTGTTGAAGTTTGTGATTCCCGTAGCATGCACGTATGGTGAACCGCTTTGTGATGAAGTTGGAGCACAATTTTATTTATTGATTGTCTTACTTATGAGTGGCGGCCGGGGACAATCGATGGTCTTTTCCTACCAATCTATCCCCCTAGGAGCATATGCGTAGTACTTTGTTTTCAATGACTTGTAGATTTTTGCAATAAGTATATGAGTTCTTTATGACTAATGTTGAGTCCATGGATTATACGCACTCTCACCTTCCACCATTGCTAGCCTCTCTTGTGCCGCGCAACTTTCCCGGTACCATACACCCACCATATACCTTCCTCAAAACATCCACCATACCTACCTATTATGGCATTTCCATAGCCATTCCAAGATATATTGCCATGCAACTTTCCACCATTCCGTTTATATGACACGCATCATCATTGTCATATTGCTCTTTGCATGATCATGTAGTTGACATCGTATTTGTGGCAAGGCCACCTTCATAATTTTTCATACATGTCACTTTTGATTCATTGCATATCCCAGTACACCGCCGGAGACATTCTTATAGAGTCATATCTTGTTCTAAGTATTGAGTTGTAAGTAAATAAAAGTGTGATGATCCTCATTATTAGAGCATTGTCCCAGTGAGGAAAGGATGATGGAGACTATGATTCCCCCACAAGTCGGGATGAGACTTTGGACTTTACAAAAAAAGAGAGGCCAAAGAGCCCACCAAAAAAGAAGGAAGGCCAAAAAAAAAGAGAAAGGCCAAATAAAAGAATGAGAGAAAAAGAGAGAAGGGACAATATACTATCCTTTTTACCACACTTGTGCTTCAAAGTAGCACCATGATCTTCATGATAGAGAGTCTCATATGTTGTCACTTTCATATACTAGTGGGAATTTTTCATTATAGAACTTGGCTTGTATATTCCAATGATGGGCTTCCTCAAAATGCCCTAGGTCTTCGTGAGCAAGCGAGTTGGATGCACCCCCACTTAGTTTCTTTTATTGAGCTTTCATACATTTATAGCTCTAGTGCATCTTTTGCATGGCAATCCCTACTCACTAACATTGATATCTATTAATGGGCATCTCCATAGCCCGTTGATACGCCTAGTTGTTGTGAGACTATCTTCTCCTTTTTTCTCTTCTCCACAACCACCATTCTATTCCACATATAGTGCTATGTCCATGGCTCACGCTCATATATTGCGTGAAAGTTGAAAAAGTTTGAGATTACTAAAGTATGAAGCAATTGCTTGGCTTGTCATCGGGGTTGTGCATGATTAAATACTTTGTGTGATGAAGATAGAGCAACAACCAGACTATATGATTTTGTAGGAATAACTTTCTTTAGCCATGTTATTTTGAGAAGACATGATTGCTTAGTTAGTATGCTTGAAGTATTATTATTTCTTATGACAATATGAACTTTTATTTTGAATCATTTGGATCTGAACATTCATGCCACAATAAAGAAAATTACATTGATAATTATGCTAGGTAGCATTCCACATCAAAAATTCTGTTTTTATCATTTACCTACACGAGGACGAGCAGGAACTATGCTTGGGGATGCTTGATACGTCTCCAACGTATCTATAAGTTTTGATTGTTCCATGCTATTATATTACCCGTTTTGGATGTTTATGGGCTTTACTTTACACTTTTATATCATTTTTGGGACTAACCTACTAACCGGAGGCCCAACTCGAATTGCTATTTTTTTTGCCTATTTCAGTGTTTCGAAGAAAAGGAATATCAAACGGAGTCCAAACGAAATGAAACCTTGGGAGCGATCTTTTTGGAATAAACGTGATCCAGAGGACTTGGAGTGGAAGTCAAGAAAGAAGCAAGGCAGCCACGAGGGTGCCCGGCGTGCCCCCTACAGGTGGGCGTGCCCCCCACCCTCGTGGGCCCCTCGAGCATCCACCGACCTACTTCTTCCTCCTATATGTACCCATGTACCCTAAAACCATCTAGGAGCACCACGAAATCCTATTTCCACCACTGTAACCTTCTGTATCCGCGAGATCCCATCTTGGAGCCTTCGCTGGCGCTCCGCCTGAGTGGGAATCGACCATGGAGGGCCTCTACATCATCTCCAAGGCCCTTCCGATGAGTTGTGAGTAGTTTACTATAGACCTTCGGGTCCATGATTATTAGCTAGATGGCTTATTCTCTCTCTTTGAATCTCAATACAAAGTTCTCCTCGATCTTCTTGGAGATCTATTCGATGTAACACTTTTTGCGGTGTGTTTGTCGAGATCCGATGAATTGTGGGTTTATGATTGAGTTTATCTATGAGAAATATTTGAATCTCCTCTGAATTCTTTTATGTGTGATTAAGTTATCTTTGCAAGTCTCTTTGAATTATCAGTTTGGTTTGGCCTACTAGATTGATCTTTCTTGCAATGGGAGAAGTGCTTAGCTTTAGGTTCAATCTTGCGGTGTCCTTTCCCAGTGACAGCAGGGGCAGCAAGGCACATATTGTATTGTTGCCATCGAGGATAAAAAGATGGGGTTTATATCATATTGCATGAGTTTATCCCTCTACATCATGTCATCTTTCTTAATGCGTTACTCTGTTCTTTATGAACTTAATACTCTAGATGCATGTTGGATAGTGGTCGATGTGTGGATTAATAGTAGTAGATGCAGAATCGTTTCGGTCTACTTGTCACGGACGTGATGCCTATATACATGATCATGCCTAGATAATCTCATAATTATTCACTTTTCTATCAATTGCTCGACAATAATTTGTTCACCCGCTGTAATACGTATGCTATCTTGAGAGAAGCCACTAGTGAAACCTATGGCGCCCGGGTCTATCTTTTATCATATAAGTTTTTAATCTACTTTTATTTGCATCTTTACTTTTCTAATCTATATCATAAAAATACCAAAAATATTTATCTTATCATATTACTCTATCAGATCTCACTTTCGCAAGTGGCTGTGAAGGGATTGACAACCCCTTTATTGCGTTGGTTGCGAGTTCTTGTTTGTTTGTGTAGGTGCGTGGGACTTTTGAGGAGCCTCCTACTGGATTAATACCTTGGTTCTCAAAAACTGAGGGGAATACTTATGCTACTTTGCTGCATCGCCCTTTCCTCTTCAAGGAAAACCAACGCAAGCTCAAGATGCAGCACTCACATACTCAACCATGATTTAATCTTCTATGGTTGCTAATACTCACATCACACCCATGAACAAAAAGTTTCAACCGGATACATAGAAAGATTGGGGCTTATAGTTTCGCCTCCCAACGTATTCACCTCAAGGGTGATGTCAACAATAATAACTCATGCCCACTCACATCCAACTGGATATATGTGCCTAGATCTTTCCTCACCACATGATGCTTGCAAAAAGAGAAAATAAAAAGGAATAGGGAAGAATACTTTGACTCTTGCATAAAAGTAAAAGATAGGCCCTCGGAGAGGGAAGTAGAGGTTGTCATGCGCTTTTTGTTTGTATGCCAAATCCCTTAATGCAAAAGAACGTCACGTCATATTGCCCCTTATGATAGCAACCTTTATTATGCAGTCTGCCGCTTTTATTATTTTGCCATCACAAGTTCGTACAACGCTCAATTTTCTCTTACACTAAATGATCCAACACATTTAGAAGCAATTTTTATTGCCTTATTGCACTGATGACAACTTACTTGAATGATCTTAATCAATCTATAGGTAGGTATGGTGGACTCTCGAAATAAGATTTGGGTTTAAAGTTTTTTGGATGCACAAGTAGTATCTCTACTTAGTGCGGTTTTTTTGGCTAGCAAAGATAGGGGGCAAGCACCACATGTTAAAGGATCTATGACAATATAACTTCTATGTGAATATGAACAAACATAAATCATTATGTTGGCTTCCTTGTCCAACCTCAACAATTTTGACACGAAATATTTAATGGGGGCTCACAATCATAAAAGATGTCCAAGATAGTGTATTTGCACGTGAATCTTCTCTTCCCTTATCAATTCTTTCATGAATTGCATCATTGACCAATGCTATGTCTGTTAATTTCCAATAAATTTTACCACTTATACTTTTCCTTATGTGATGTCATTACTTACCATAAGATTAGCATATGATCTTATTCATTTATTTTTCTTTCTTTTTATTGAAACATAAAAGTAAAGAAACAAGACTCAAACTACTCTTTATTATATATCTCGCACACGATTACATTGATAAATATATCACTAAGCAAACACTCGAAAAGAAAGGATCGAACTAAACTTTTATTCAACTAGATCAAAAGGTAACTAAAGATCGAACTGAAAATAGATAAAAGCAAAGATAGTGGTGGTGATACGATATCGGGACACCTCCCCCAAGCTTGGCAAGCCAAGCGGAGTTTCCATACCATGAACTCAAGTCTCCTTTGGTGGTGAAGAAGGTGGTAGATCTTATCGTCCGGTTTCCATGGCAATGGCTCACCATCATAAGAGGAGGAGCGAGTATCGCGAGTCCTGCAACTGGCAACCAAACTCATACATTTAAACCTTACCTCGTATTCAAAGACTTGGTTTTGGAGATCATAGATTTGGCTTTACAGAAAGTTGATTTTCTCGTTGAGGGTGAAGACGACGTCCTTCATGGACCGGCCATCCACCTTAAGATCACGGGTAAAATAAGCAATCATGAGGTGGTTGGTATAGAGTCCACGTTCCACCATCCCCTTGCACTTGAATACCTCTTGCTCCATAGCTTCAAGCCTAGCCTCCACGGTTCCCATCCTCTTGGGCCCGTGGACGTCTCGGATGTGGAGCACCCCCTCACGCATCTCAATGGCTTGAGGGTGCTGCATCACCTCCCGCAGGTACGGGTTAATGACGTTGTCGAAGAACTTGTCCTTGGAGGAGCTCGGAGCGGCCATGGCGATCTAGATCTGTCAGAAAAACAGCTAGAAAGAAGAACCGAAGATTTCTCCGCGATACGGTGGTCAATAGGTTCGGGGGGTATATAAAGATTTTTTTATCTTGGGAAATAAGCAAACGGGAGAAAACAGAGTCAGGAAGGTTCTCGAGGTGGGCACAACCCACCTGGGCGCGCCAGGGGGCCCAGGCGCGCTGTAGTGTTTTGTGCCCCCCTGGGTGGCTTCCTGGTTGTTTCTTATTTTCCTAATTTTTGTAATATTCCAAAACTGGTAGAAAATATTTTTTGCGGATTTTTCGGAGTCCATTTACTTACCATATCACATACCTCCTCTTTTTTAGGATTCCGGAGTGTTTCGGAAGGTCTCTTTTATGTGTTCTTCCGGTGTCATGGTTTGAATAATATTGCTTTCAACATTAATAGGCATACCTTAGAAATAGTGTTTAATTCTTTGCCCATTGACCACCTTCTGGTTAGTACCTTCGACATTATTTATTTTGATAGCTCCAGAGCGATAAACCTCCTCGATGATATACGGTCCTTCCCATTTAGAGAGGAGTTTTCCTGCAAAGAATCTAAAATGAGAGTTGTACAAAAGAACATATTCTCCAACTTTTAATTCTCGCTTTTGAATTCTTTTGTCATGCCATCTTTTATTTTTTTTGTTTAAATAATTTGGCATTTTCATAAGCTTGGGTTGTCCATTCATCTAGTGAGCTAATATCAAATAACCTCTTTTCACCTGCAAGTTTGAAATCATAGATGAGTTCTTTAATTGCCGAATATGCTTTATGTTCTAGCTCAAGAGGCAAATGACAAGCTTTTCCATAAACCATTTTATAGGGAGACATACCCGTAGGATTTTTATATGCTGTTCTATAGGCCCAAAGTGCATCATCCAATTTCTTGGACCAATTCTTTCGAGACCTATTAACAATTTTTTGTAATATTAGCTTTATTTCTCTATTGCTAAGTTCAACTTGACCACTAGATTGAGGATGATAGGGTGATGCAATTCTATGGTTAACATCATATTTAGCAAGCATTTTATCGAAAGCACCATGAATAAAGTGTGAACCACCATCAGTCATTAAATATCTAGGGACTCCAAACCTCGGGAAAATAACCTCTTTAAGCATTTTAATGGAAGTGTTATTGTTAGGACCCCGACTCAATGCCACATCGATCTAGCATGTAACACCTCATATCACTTTGCGGCCTCACGCACGGTATTCCCACGGGTGTCGCCTTACCTTTGCCCGGGACCGTTTGCGCCTTTTGGCACACGTATATGATAGTGTCGCTAGCATCCATATGATAAGGAGTCCGGGCTGACATGGCTAGTCGTAAACCCAAAGTGGCACAAACTTACAGGGACAGGCATCCATGACCCAGCATCGAACGTGTCGGTCATCAGCGGGTGAATCCAGGCTGTAGCACTGGGCTAGCAGGACTCCGGTGAACCGGGCTGTAGCGGGCTAACAGGACTCCGGTATTCATCGCGTGACATTTCCCCGAAGGGACAGACACAGGAACGAAGAAGGACACATGCCGGCCAGCCTAAGTGTTCCAGAGCAGTAGCAAGCTACCATGGCTCGGTGGAAACACTAGGAGACATTTCCCGGTAAGAGAGGCTACTAAAGATAAACAACTAGATAGTCAGATCCCACACATACCAAGCATTTCAATAACATACACACAATATGCTCGATATGTGCAGATACAACATGGCATCACAACATGACTCTACGACTCAAGTATTTAATCAATAGGCTCTGAGAAGCGAGATATTACAAACAGGGTTCTCATGACCCTACATTCAGAGCATACAGATCAAAGCACAAGCGGAAGCTAATATGTCTGAGTACAGACATCTACAAATGAAAGAGGCTGAGAAGCCTGACTATCTACCAGATCCTGCCGACGGCACAAGATCGTAGCTGAGGTAACAAGCTAAACGTCGAAGTCCACGCAGAACTACTAGCGAGACTGAAATCTCTCTCTGCAAAAACATAAATTGGGCAAACGTGAGTACAAATGTACCCAGCAAGACTTACATCAGAACTAACTACATATGCACCATTATCAACAAAGGGGATGGTGGGGTTTAACTGCAGCAAGCCAGCTTTGACTCGGTGGCTATCCTGAACTACGACGGCAAGTAACTCTTTGAGGTGGCGCACACGAGTCCACATATTCACCAACCAATACACCACTATGGAACCGCTCCCGTCTCCCTACGAGAACGCCATCCATAGCACTCACGCTTATCTTGCGTATTTTAGAGTATCCACTTTCACTTGTCTATGAACTGATATAAGCAACCCAGAAGTCCTTTACCGCGGACATGGCTATTCGAATAGATGATGTTAACCCTGCAGGGGTGTACTTCTTCACACACGCTCTCACCACTTACCGCCGTTTACACGACATGTACTCGGCAACCTTCAAGCGGAAGCCCAACGTGGGTGTCGGCCACGGCCTACCTAAACACTCAAGTCTCTAGTCCAGGTTTATCGCCTATTCGGGTTCCATCCATGAGGAGATCCGGCCGGAGTTTCGCTCACAGCCCCAAACGATGTGAACAGGGTTCCCGAGATACCTAACGGGTATCCGGTACACCGTGCCACGTACCTACCGCATCACAGCCCACCCCTACGGTCAGCGCTGTCCACGGCCTCCAGTAGGCTACAAACACCAGAAACTACTTGCAACTCCTGGACAGAGGACTAGGGTGAATAAGAAGCCGAGAGGGTCCATTGGTTTCGGGCCCAATGCGTGGTAGTAGCTGAATCATGGATCACAAACACATAACTCAGTTCCTGAGGACGGCTGCAATGAGACAACCCACCATGTACTCCTACATGGCCTCTCACCGCTACCTTTACCAAATCGTGTTCACACACTTAGCTCACACACAGTAGGACATATTCACACACCTCTGATTCATTCCCGATGAATCAGACCTGACACAACTCTAAGCTGTAGCAGGCATGACAAACAAGCAAGAATGAGTAGACACAATAGGGCTCAAACAACTCCTACTCATGCTAGTGGGTTTCATCTATTTACTATGGAATGACAGGTCATGCAGAGGATAAAGGGGTTCAGCTACCGCAGCAAGTAACAGATGAATCGTTGTTATCCTAATGCAGTAAAAGAGAGCAGGAGCGAGAGAGTGGGATTGTATCAGAATGAACAAGGGGGTTTTGCTTGCCTGGCACTTCTGAAGATAGCATTGAGTCTTCATCAGTGTCAACGATCACAACGTCGGAACAACGTCTACCGAGGGGGAACAACACCGGCAAACACAGAAGAAACATGATCAATGCAAGGCACAATATGATGCATGCTATGACATGGCAATATGAATGTGTTTTGGGCTAATGCACCTAGCTATGATTTAAATGAAGTTGGTTTGAATACATGATTCAAATTCCAACTCCATATATGGTTATTTAAATGCCCTTTATTTGTTTTGTCCAAAACAGAGGACAAACATTGTTCAAACATGCATGAAAATGGTACAGATGGATTCCTTGAATTTTTCTGATAATTGTTCATATATAAATTATTTCGTTTGGAGTTATGGTTGATTTTCTATGATTTTTAGAAGTTTGCAACAATTTCTGGGATTTCTCTAAATAAAAATAAATCCAGAAATTAGTTATTGCATCAGCATTGCGTCACTATGACGTCAGCAGGTCAACAGACGCTGCTGCTGGTCAAACCTGACCAGTGGGGTCCACTGGTCAGTGACTGGAGCTGGTTAGTGCCGCTGACGTGTGGGCCCGGTCAACGGCCACGTCAGCTTGGTCAAAACTGACGCGTGGGGCCGCTCTGGTTTAGTTAATCCTAAACAGGTATTAAACTGGGGTTAATTAGGGCGTGGGGCCTAGGTGTCAGTGACACGGTGCGGTATTTAGTGGCTAATTAAGCCAGCCACGTCAGCAAGTGACGCCGGCGACCACGGCGATGTCGAGACCTCGCCGGAGTTGCTCGGGACGGCGCTACAGCCCGCGGCTGGTCGCGCTGAGGGCACTGAGAGGGAGCCCGTGCTCCCGCGCATCTAGGGGAACACACAGCTGGGCACAGGGAGGCCGGGGTCGACGGCGGCGACCACTTAGGCGGCGGCCGGAGCTACGGCAACGACGGGTTAGGCGATGCAGGGCGCCAGGGGAGGCGTTGGTGAGTGCTATGTGCTCCTGGGACTGTGGTGAGCACGACGGTGGGCTCGAGAACGAGCTGCGGTGGCTGTGGCCACGGCCACGCCATGGCCGGCGGCGAGAAGCTCTCGGCCGCGGTGGGAGATGGGGCTAGGGGGCGGGAACGGAGGGGGCGAGCACAGGAGAAGCAACGGAGGCTCACAGCGGATCCATTCGAGGCGGAGACGAGGCCGGGGACGGTCCGGAGCCGACGAATTGGGCGACGGCGACCGGCGGGTCCGAGGAGGGGAAAAACGTCAGGGCGGCGCTTCGGGGGCTTCTGGAGGGGCGTGGCTCGGTGAGGTGGGTCGAGGACGGAGTGGCGGAGCTTGTGGGCTAGTCGGGGAAGCGAGGGAGGCCCGGTGGCCGTGGTGGCAGTGGACGGCGGCGACGAGCTCCGCTCGGTGGCTGCGTGCGAGAAACAGAGGAGGGGGGAGGAGCGAGGAGAGTGAGAGAGGGAGCCAGGGGCTGCGTGGCGATGCTAGAAGGGCCGTGGCGTCGCGGTGGAAGCAGGAGGTGGCCGGGGAAGCAGGAGGTGGCCGAGGCAGCGTCGGCGCCCGTCGGCCACGCGCGCTGCCTACTGGCGCGGGGAAGACGACAGGGAAGGAAGCGGCGGTGGGCTGGGCCGTGCTGGGCCGGTTGGTGGCGCTAGGTAAGTGGCTGGAGGAGCTGGGCCAGGTAGGTTTCTCCTCTCTCTCTTATTTCTATTTAACTCTGTTTTCTATTTTCTGTAGTTTGTTTTGATTTAGTTTTAGACACTAAATCATTTTTATTGCTTCTGATAATTATGGTAGGGACTAGTTGGATTATTCCAAAGCCCTTCATCAAAGATCAGAATTATTGGACATATATTAATTAATTAACAAATATATATCCAATGCAAATAGTTATTTATTTAATTCAAAGGCCCAAAATAAATAATTCTGTGATTCCAAAAATATTGGTTTTAATTTTACCTCTTACCAATATTTTCACAGAGTAACAGGAACATTTCTTTGGACTCATTTGAAGAGATTTAAATGTTGGTTATTTTTAGAGGTCTTTTGAGGCTTTTGAAAATTCCTCAATTCAAATTTCATTTGAATTAAAACATGATGCTCACATGAAGGTCTAGCCTAGTGCATAACAGGACCAGGGATGTGACAGTTATGATCAGCACTACTAGTTGGAATAGCTTTTACCCACTTAGTAACATAATCAACAGCAACCAAAATATGTGTATACCTAATGGAGGAAGGAAAAGGTCCCATATAATCGAAACCCCAAACATCAAATGGTTCAACAACAAGTGAATAATTCATAGGCATTTCTTGATGCTTACCAATTTTTACCAATTCGTTGACATTCACCACAAGATAAAATAAACTTACGGTCATCCTTGAAGAGAGTAGGCCAATAAAAACCAGATTGCAATACCTTATGAGAAGTTCTATCTCCCGCATGATGTCCTCCGTAAGCTTCAGAGTGATATTTCCATAGGATTTATTCCTGCTCATGCTCAGGTACACAACGTCTAATAATACCATCCACTCCTTCTTTATAAAAATGTGAGTCATCCCCAAAGTAATGTCTTAAATCAGAAAAGAATTTTTTATTTTGTTGGTATGTGAAACTAGGTGGTATGTATTTAGCAACGATGTAATTAGCATAGTCAGCATACCAAGGAGTGTTATGGGAAACATTTATTGTAGCTAGTTGTTCATTAGGAAAACTATCATCAATAGGTTGTGGGTCATCAAGGATATTTTCTAACCTAAACAAGTTATCAGCTATGGGGTTCTCAGCTCTTTTTCTATCAGTGATATGTAAATCAAATCTTGTAGCAAGAGAACCCACCTAATGAGTATAGGTTTAGCATTTTTCTTTTCCATAAGATATTTTATAGCAACATGACCGGTGTGAACAGTTACTTTGGAATCAACAATATAAGATCTGAATTTATCACAAGCAAACACAACTGCTAAAAATTCTTTTTCAGTAGTAGCATAATTTCGTTGAGCATTGTCTAGAGTTTTACTAGCATAATGGACAACATTCAATTTTTTATCAACTCTTTGTCCTAGAACAGCACCACCGCATAATCACTAGCATCACACATAATTTCAAAAGGTAAGTTCTAATCAGGTGGTTGAACAATAGGTGGAGAAGTTAAGGCTTTCTTAAGTGTTTCAAAGGCTTCTACACAATCATCATAAAAAACAAACGGAACATCCTTTTGTAAAAGATTTGTAAGAGGCCTAGAAATTTTAGAGAAGTCTTTAATAAACCTCCTATAGAAACCAGCATGACCAAGGAAACTACGAATACCTTTAATATCTTTAGGACATGGCATTTTCTGAATTGCATCAACTTTAGCTTTATCCACCTCAATACCTCGTTCAGAAATTTCATGCCCAAAGACAATACCTTCATTAACCCTAAAGTGGCACTTCTCCCAATTCAAGACAATATTAGTTTGCTCACATCTCTGCATACTCGATCAAGGTTTCTTAGGCAATGATCAAAAGAAGTTCCGTAAAAAGAAAAAATCATCCATGAAAACCTCAACAATCATTTCACAAAAATCAAAGAATATAGCAGTCATACATCTTTGAAAGGTAGCAGGTGCATTACATAAACCAAAAGGCATATGTCTATAAGCATAAGTTTCGAAAGGGCAGGTAAAAGTGGTTTTCTCTTGATCAGGTTGTGAAACAGGTATTTGAGAAAAACCAAAATATCCATCAAGGAAACAAAAGTGTGTGTGCTTTGATAATCTTTCTAGCATCTGATGAATAAGAGGCAAAGGTGAAAGGATGGAGAAGAGGTGTCTAGAGGGGGGAGGGTGATTAGACACTCAACAAGCAAAAGTAGCAGTTTTTAAGTTCTTCAAGTTGAGGTTGTAGATTAGCACAATTTTAACCATTCCCAACACACTTCAAGCAAGCATGGCAAGAGTATAAGCAGCGGAAATAGTAAAGCATGCTAGTTGCAAGAAATTAAAGGGATGGGATTGGAGTGTGCAAACGCAATGAAGACAAGGAGATTTTTGGCGTGGTTCCGATAGGTGGTGCTATTGAACATCCACGTTGATGGAGACTTCAACCCATGAAGGGTAATGGTTGCGCGAGTCCACGGAGGCCTCCATCCATGAAGGTCCATGAAGAAGAAACCTTGTCTATCCCACCATGTCCATCACCCATGAAGGACTTGCCTCACTTGGGTAGATCTTCACGAAGTAGGCGATCTCCTTGCCCTAACAAACTCCTTGGTTCAACTCCATAATCTTGTCGGAGGCTCCCAAGTGACACCTAACCAATCTAGGAGGCACCACCCTCCAAAAGGTAATAGATGGTGTGTTGATGATGAACTCCTTGCTCTTGTGCTTCAAATGATAGTCTCCCCAACACTCAACTCTCTCTCACAGATTTGGCTATGGTGGAAAGATGATTTGAGTGGAAAGCAACTTGGGGAAGGCTAGAGATCAAGATTCTTGTGGTTGGATTGGAATGTCTTGGTCTCAACACATGAGTAGGTGGTTCTCTCTCAGAAAATGAGTAGTGGAAGTGTAGGCATGTTCTGATGGCTCTCTCACAAATGGAGAAGGGGGTGGAGGGGTATATATAGCCTCCACACAAAATCTAGCCATTACACACATTTGAGCCAACTCTGTCAAACTTAGTAGAAAAACTCGGTGAGACCGATTTAGTTCAAAATGTGAATGTTAGGAATTTCGGTGGGACCGACGGATCAACTCGGTGGGACTGAAGTGCTAGGGATAGGGCAAAACCACATCTCGGTGAGACCGATCGCATGAACTCGTGAGACCAATTTCAGCAATTGATCAAACAGAGAGTTGGTCAGGCAAACTTGGTGGGACCGATTGCTCATTTCGGTGAGACCGAAAACAATTGCAATAGGCAACAAAGAGTTTACAAGGCCATCTCGGTGAGACCGAGATCCATATCGGTGTGACCGAATTGATTAGGGTTTCTGGCAGTGGCTATGTCAAGTGAACTCGGTGGCACCAGTTAGATCAAATCGGTGGGGCCGAGTTTGACTTTAGTTTTAGACATATGTGTAAATGAGAAAGTTGTTGAGCATTTTGGAGCTATATCACTAAGCACTTTGAGCAAGCAAGCCATTAAGCAACTCCTCATCCCCTTTTAGTAGTATTTGCTTTCCTATGGACTCAATGTGATCTTGGATCACTAAAATAAAAATGAAGAGTCTTGAGCCTTTGTCAATCTTTGTCCTTAGCATTTTGAAAGGGGTTCCACATCCTCTTGTCCTTGCCACTCCATTGCTGAACTCATCTGAAATATACTTGATAAAAAATTAGTCTAACAAGAGATATGTTGACATTAATTACCAAAATTATCCAGTGAGCACCTGTGCTTTCAAAACGGTAATGATGTTTTCTAGTAGCTTTATTCAACTTCCTAAAATCAATTACCATTCTATAGCCAGTAACAATTCTTTGTGGAATAAGTTCATTTTTATCATTAGGAACAATAGTAATACCTCCCTTCTTAGGTACACAATGAACATGACTTACCCATCTACTGTCAGCTATGGGATAGATTATACCTGCTTCCAGAAGCTTTAATATTTCAATTCTTACCACTTCTTCCATCTTAGGATTCAAACATTGTTGATGATCAACAATAGATTTAGCATCAGGTTCCATATTAATCTTGTGCTGACAGAGAGTGGGACTAATACCCTTAAGATCATTAAGAGTATATCCAATAGCAGCACGGTGCTTCAGAATTTTTAATAATCTTTCTTCCTCATGTTGTGAAAGGTTAGCACTAATAATAACAAGATATATCTTTTTCTCATCAAGATAAGCATATTTCAAAGTGCCAGACAATTGTTTTAATTCAAACATGGGATCACCTTTAGATGGAGGAGGACATCCTAGAGTTTAAATAGGCAAATTATGTTTGAGCAGGGGGCGTTGTTCAAATAAATTTTATCTATCTCATTTCTTTCATGCATATGCATATCGTTTTCATGGTCTAGTAAATATTGTTGTAGTGGATCAGTAGGAGGCACGACACTAGAAGCAAGACCAATTATTTCATCCTTACTTGGTAATTCTTTCTTATGATGCTTTCTACTAAACTTAGAGAAATTAAAATCATGAGAATCATCACCAAAACTAACACCGACAATTTGTTTCTCACAATCTATTTTAACATTAACGGTGTTCAAGAAAGGTATACCAAAAATAATGGGACAAAAATCATCTTGTGAGGAACCAAGAACTAGAAAATCAGTAGGGTATTTTACTTTCCAACACAAGACTTCAACATCTCTAACAATCCCAAGTGGTGTGATGGTGTCTCTATTAGCAAGTTTGATAGCTTTTTAATAGTAGAATATGCCAAGTGCAAATTAAGAGAACATTCTTCAATGTTGGTAAGACCAAGCACATCACCTAAAGGTTTCAGAATTGTGGAAACACCAATCCCCAAATCACATAAAGAAAAGCACTCATAATTTTTAATCTTGACTTTGATGGTAGGTTCCCATTCATCATGTAATTTTCTAGGAATTGAAATCTCTAATTCCAACTTTTCTTCTAACGCTTTCATCATGGCATCTACGATATGTTTAGTAAAAGCTTTATTTTGTTCATAAGCATGGAGTGAACTTATCATGGATTGCAACAAAGAAATACATTCAATCAAATAGCAATTATCATAATTGAAGTCTTTGTAATCCAAAAGAGTGGGCACATCACTAGTTAAAGTTTTGCCTCTCCAAACCCACTTTTATCAACTTTCTCATCAAGATTTTCACCCTCTGAATTATCGGGACACCTTCTAGCTAAAGTTGACTCTTCTTCAGTCCCTTTATCATCAATTTTAATTTTACTAAACAAAGAATCAATAAAAGAAGCACCAATCAATTTAAGATCTTCATCATTTTTATGAAAGAAATCACTAGAAAACACTCTTTCTAAAAATTCTCTTTTAGATCTAAGCATAGCGGTTCTTTTCTTACTTTCATCATTTTTTTGTGGGATTTTTTTCTTATTTTCATCCATAGAAACATACAGAGCTTTAATTGATTCATTGATATCTACCTTAGGTGGAAAAATTTTAATCTTGAGATTTTCTACATCATGAGAAATTCTATCAATACTCCTAGACATATCATAAATCTTATTCAACTTTTCTTCTATCATAGTATTGAAAGCTTTTTGAGCAATGATAAATTCTTTAAGATTATTCTAAAGATCAGAGGGGTTCCTATTATTATTGTAGGAAGAATTACCATAGGAATTACCATAATTATTAGAGGAATTCCCATGAAAAGGCCTAGGATTAAAATTACCTCTATAAGCATTGTTATTAAAATTGTTTCGTGAGATAAAATTCACATCTACGGAATCACTATTTTTCTCAATCAAAGTAGACAAAGGCACATCATTAAGATCAATATGAGCACTTTTATTAGCAACCAATTTCATAAGAGCATCAACTTTTTCACTCAACGTACCAATTTCTTCAACCGAATTAACTTTTTTACTAATAGGTGCTCTTTTAGTATGCCACTGTGAATAATTTGCCATAATATTGTCTAGAAATTTAGTAGCTTCACCCAAAATAATCACCATAAAAGTACCACCATGGTGGAATCTAAAAGATTTCTATAAACAAAATTCAATCCAGCATAATTTTTTTGTATAATCATCCAAAGATTTAAATCATGAATAGGACAATTTCTTAGCATCAATTTCATTCTTTCCCAAGATTGTGAAATATGTTCATGCTCAGGTTGCTTAAAATTCATGATTTGAGTCCTAAGGGAAATAATTTTCGCGGGCAAAAAATACTTAGTAATAAAAGCATCTTTGCACTTATCCTAAGAATCGATACTATTGCGAGGCAAAGAAGCAAAACCAAAATTTTGCTCGATCCCTCAAAGAGAAAGGATATAATTTCAACTTCACAATATTATTGTCCACATCTTTTTCTTTGCATATCACACATTCTACGAATGTGTTTAGATGGAACGCGACATCCTCATTAGGAGTACCAGAAAATTGATCTTTCATCACAAGATTTAACAAAGTGACATTAATATCACAAGATTCCGCTCTAGTGGCGGGAGGAGCAATCGGAGTGCTAATAAAATCATTATTATTAGTATTAGAAAAATCACACAACTTGGTATTTTCTTGAGACATCATGACTACGCAAATAAGAGTGCAAATAAAAAGATAGATCTGACGAGAAAATGGGGAACGAATAAGAAGGCGAATAAAATGACAATTTTTTGTGAAGTGGGGGAGATGAAAACAAGAGGCAAATGGCAAATAATGTAAATTGCAAGGAGATGAGATTTGTGATTAGGAACCTTATAGATGTTGATGATGTCTCCCCAGCAATGGCGCTAGAAATTCCTTTTGATGTCGCTTGAAACTACGTCGCTATTTCCCCAAAGAGGAAGGGATGACAGAGTACAACTATGGTAGGTATTTCCCTCAGTTTTGAAACCAAGGTATCAATCCAGTAGGAGAACCAAACAACACTATGTAAACGATACCTGCACACAAAGAACAAATACTTGTAACCCGACGCGTAAGAGGGGTTGTCAATCCCTCCATGATAAAAAGATAGATTTGTGGTAGATTGGATAAATAGCTCTCGATAAAATGCAAAATAAAGTAAATAATAAAAAAGTGCAGCAAGGTAGTTTTTGGTTTTGGAATAAGAGATCAAAAAATATAAGTGAATAAAAATATATCTCAAAGCAAATATGATAAAGAATAGACCCGCGGACCGTAGATTTCACTAGTGGCTTCTCTCGAGAAATAGCACACGATGGGTTAACAAATTACTGTTGGGCAATTGGTTGAAGATCGAATAATTATGAAGATATCAAAGGCAATGATCAATATATAGGCGTCACGTCCAAGATTAGTACTGACTCCTGCCTGCATCTACTACTATTACTCCACACATCGACCGCTATCCAGCATGCATCTAGTGTATTAAGTTCATGGAGAAACGGAGTAATGCAATAAGAATGATGACATGATGTAGACAAGATCTATTAATGTAGGAATATCCCCCATCTTGTTATCATTAATAAAAAAATACATGCATGTCTGGCTTCCCCTTCTGTCACTAGGAAAGAACACCGCAAGATCGAACCCATCACAAAGCACCTCTTCCCATGGCAAGAAAAATCGATCTAGTTGGCCTAAGTAAACCAAAGATTCAAAGAAGAAATACGAGGCTATAAATAATCATGCATATAAGAGACCAAGACTCAAATAATATTCATGGATATAGACCTGATCATAAACTCAAAGTTCATCGGATCCCAACAAACACACCGCAAAAAAGAGTTTCATCAAATAGATCTCCAAGAGACCATTGTATTGAGAATCAAAAGAGAAAGAGGAAACCATCTTGCTATTGCCTATGGACCCTTAGGTCTATGGTGGACTACTCACGCATCATCCAAGAGGCACCAATGAGGATGATGAACCCCTCCGTGATGGTGTTAGATTGGATCTTGTGGTTTTGGAACTTGCGGCGGCTGGAATTGTGTTTCGTCGACTCCTCTAGGGTTTCTAGAATATTTGGGAATTTATAGGGCAAATAGGCGGCACAGGAGGTCTCCGTGGGGGGCACAACCAAAAGACACCCAGTGGGCCAAGAAAGTATCAGAGGGAGGCCCACTGGGTGTCTTTTGGTCCAGAAAAAATCTCCAAAAAGTTTCACTACATTTGGACTCAGTTTGGTACTGATATTCCGTGAAGTAAAAAACAAGCAGAAAATAGCAACTAGCACTGGGCACTATGTCAATAGGTTAGTCTCAAAAAATGATATAAAGTTGCTATAAAATGATTATAAAACATCCAAGAATGATAATATAACAACATGGAACAAGCAAAAAAAATAGATACATTGGAGACGTATCATCATGCGCGAAGGGAACCAGCATGGCGTTTCTAGTGCAGATTTTAGTACTTTGAAGCCTCCTTCATGACATACAAGGACATGGATGAAATATACAAGATGCCCCTTTCATAAATTTTGTCCATAGTTTATAATAAGGTGATGCCCCTCCTTATTTTTGGGCCAGGCCCATGTAAATTTCAAATACTTGAGTATAGGCGTTTTTAGAGTCCTTATGTGTGGGGAAACATGAGTTAGGGTTGGTTTCGGACCCCTCCTCGAAGGGGTCATGAAATCCCCCCCTCTTCCTCTATATATATATAGCCCTTAGAGCGTTATCTTAGAGTGGCTATGGAAATGCCATGATAGGTAGGTATGGTAGCTGTTTTGAGGAAGATATAAGGAGGCTTATGTGTGATAGAGCGTATCATATCATGGGGTTTGGATGCACCGACGAAGTTTGCACCAACTCTCGAGGTGAGAAAGGACAATGCATGGTATCGAAGAGGCGAGCAAATTGCGGAAAGGTAGGTGTCGGTGTCAAAACCGACAGATCTCGGGTAGGGGGGCCCAAATTGTGGATCTTGGATCGATGGGTAACATGGAACATAGATACAGTGTTTACCCAGGTTCGGGCCTTCTCAAGGAGGTAAAACCCTACATCCCTGCTTGGTCGTATTGATGTGTTTTGTATGACAATTACAGAGTTGGTCTACCGTGAGATCAGATGAACTAAACCCTAGGTGGGAATGGTGGTAATGGTCCCTCTATTCTACGGGCTAAACCCTCTGGTTTATATAGACACTAGGGGTACCTAGGGTTACATATGGTCGGTCACCATTAGGGGATAAACATGCCAGTTTCACTAACGATACTTGGAGGATACGCCAAGTCTTCGGGGGTTTCCTTCCGGAGCACTGGTGTCGGTGTCAAAACCGGCGGATCTCGGGTAGGGGGTCTCGAGCTGTGGATCCAGGATCAATGGAGAACAGGGGACAAAGAACACGGTGTTTACCTAGGTTCGAGCCCTCTGTAGGAGGTAAAACCCTACGTCCTACTTGATTGTATTTGATGTGTATGGTATGATTACAGAGTCGGTCTACCTTGAGATCAAGCAAGCTAAACCCTAAGTTGATGGGGTATTGGATGTTGCTCTAACCCTAAACACTAAAGCCCTCTGGTTTATATAGACACAAGTAGGGTTACAGTTAAACACGGTTGGTTACAATAAAGGAAAGATCACACTAAATCTTGACTTGGAGGGCACACCACGGCTCCGAAGATCTTCTATCCGGTTACGTGTACACGCCCTAGCTTGGCTCCATAGTAGTCCATCAGTCCGACCCATAAGCAATGGGCCAGCGGCCTGAGGACCCCTTAATCCAGGACTCCCTCAATAGCCCCCGAACTAGCCTCAAATGCTAGGGCTTGTGACCGGCATCCGCATACCCCACAATCTTCATCTTGCGAGGCGAGTTCTCCATCCTGTCCTATGCATGCTCGGAGTTGAGTGGTGTCCGGAATCTGGAGCATTGGCTTAATTAGCCCTGAAGGCCAAAGTGCTTGAATGCATACTGTGACTTCACCTCACAACTTTTTGGTGAAGGGTCGCGTCCGATTATAACACCGAACAGCTGGAAGTTCTCGATACGCGGCTCGAGGCCGCCCCTCCATTGGCATGTCTCATCAGGGTAGAGATCGTGCCCTGCTTTTTAGGGGATATGATCAATGATTTTGATTATCCCACCCACGCATAATGTCACGAGTATATTGGGAAGTGGAGAGGCCCGCGACATGGAAAAAGGAAGCTTTGGCTTCTCCGCGACGCATAAAAAGTGGAAGAACTGCAGTTACCAGACTACGCCTTCTTCCACCTCTCATTGTTACTTTTCCAATCTCCAGAGCTCTAGCGCCCTGCCTTATTCTTCTGCGGAGAGTCCCTTCCCAGCTTCTCCCTAGATTCGGCCATGGCCGGATCTAGTGCTAATGGCAAGTGGGAGGCCTCCATTGTTACCAACAACGACATGGAGGAGCTGAAGCGAGCCGGTTACCCGTGGGCCAACGTCGCTCACCGGGCCTCCGAGGAGGGCTAGGTCGTCCCCACGCCCAAGCCAGTTGAAAGGGTGGTGTTCCTCCCCCACTTTATCTAGGGCTGGGATTCCCGCTGCACCCCTTCGTTCGGGGCTTGATGTTCTTCTATGGGCTGGACTTCCATGATCTAGCCCCAAACCCCTTCCTCCACATCTCGTCCTTCATCGTTATTTGCGAGGCTCTTCTGTGGGTCCAGCCGCATTTCGGCCTGTGGCTGAAGGTGTTCAACGTCAAGCCGAAGATAGTCGGCGGCACCCAGGCGGACTGTGATGGAGTGATAATCAGTAAGCTCACCCGAGTTCAATGGCCAAAGGGCATATTCATCGAGACCGTCAAGATTTGGCAGATGTAATGGTTCTATATCACAGGACCACGGGAGGCAGCCTGGGCAGCAGCTCCCGAATTCAGATCCGGACCCCCATGAGATTGGCATCGTGGACCAGGAAAGGTCTTAACTGGGGATCCGCTGACGAGGTGAAGATGCTGCAAAGACGCATCTCCAACATGTTGGAGACCGGCGCCAAGCTGACCAATGTGGTCCAGGTAATGCTCGGTCGCCGCCTCCTCCCCTGTCAGCAGAGGGCTGCTCTGATGTGGGCGTACAAGTCCAAGGACCCGACAACCGTGCAGTACTTCTTCAGCACCACCCACGACAAGATGTGGAAGTTGTTGTTTAAGCCCTAGAAGGAATGGCCGACCGAGGAAGAATACATTGGCCTCGACACCAAAACTCCCCCCAATAAGGTAATTGAGCTTTTGTTGCCTCTATAGGGCTGGCTTGAGAAGGCCAAGAAGATCAATCGTCCAGCTCCGATGCCCAAAGAGCCTCAGATAGATCAACTGGAGGAGCTGTTGGTCATGGCGCCTTACGATGCACCAGAGAGGAAGGGAAAGAAGAAGAAAGATTTGCTGGAGGCCAAGGAAGGCCTCCGTCGAAGAGGTCGTCTAGACACCATGGTGGGAGACGTTGCAGCCCCGTCTGCCCAAGACGGGGAGGAGGAAGAAGACGAGGAGGAAAGCGCCTCCTCCCACTCCAAGAAGAGGGTGGCGTCCGAGGACATCGAGGAGGAGCAACCTCCTTGGGCCCCGAAGAGGCAGTGCGGACACAAGTTGGTCATGCCCGACAGCTCGGACTCCAATGAGGAGTCCGTGGCATCATAAGAGGTCCCGGAGAAGGGCCTCAGGGTCAAGCCCCCCACCACGAGGTATGAACCTCAACATTTCTTGCTTACTTCATTTTATTAGTATTTTATTTATAGAATCTGATTGCGTGATAGCCCCTCGCGTGGCCACCCTGCCGAGACAACCTCGGAGAGGACCTCTCCGCCCGTCGAGTTAACGGACACCGCCGCGCTCCACGCCTCCGTGGTCCCTGAAGAGCCCGGGGAGGTGCTATCCCTAAGGATCCCTCCCCGCCCGAACATAGGGGACGACGGCGACAAGATCATGGCTGAGGCCGATGCCTCAATCACCATAGACCAGGAGGATGCGTCCCTCCTGGTGGAGACGGGAGGGGAGTCCGGACCGTTCGAGGCCTCCCAACCAGCCACACCGGAGCCCCCAAGGCCCTCAGACGTGTTGATCCCGCCTTTTGACTGAGGGGGAGCCGAGGTCCCACCGCCTGTGCCGAACACCAAGAACCGAGCGGCGGCAGGCTGGCCGGATGCGATCAAGGAGTTGATGAACAGCTCCGTCATTGTCGCCGAACGACCTTACCCTTATGGGTGTGGTTCTACAAAGTGTTCGGTCCATCAACACCGAACTGAATGATGTTGTCCAAGGCCTTTTAACAGGCTTCGAGGTGAGTCAAGTAATGCACTTTCCCCACAGAACAAAATTAGCCTTTAACTAGAATTTGAGCAGGCCTTGTGTATAACAGCCCCCGAGACTCTGTGAGGATTACAAAAAACCTTACAGAGGATCTAATATCCGAAGGGCAGTAGTTGAGGCATCGTTATTAATTTGATATTTGTAGACATCATCCTTGGCAGCGACTACTAATGTCGCGGCGCTGGAGGAGATGGATCGAAAGCTGAAACGCTCCGATGCAGAGCTTGATCTTGTAAGCGGCTTGATGAGGCGCAAGGTAAGCCCCTATCGAAATGCTTAGTCAATACCACCGGATAGTTATATGCCGAATTGTATGCTGAGCCAAAGGTGTTTTGGTGACTGCAGCTGCTGCCGCAGATGTCGAGGGCCTCAAGGCCGTGCTGAAGAAGGTCGAGGCCGAGGCGGCCGAAAAGAAGGCGGCTGCCGAAAAGACGATGGCCGAACTCGCGACGGTGAAGACCGCTGGCGAGAAGCACGAGGCTTGAGTGTCAGAAGTGCAACAAGATCTCAAGGATGCCATCACAAAATGTGAGGACCTTGAGCAGAAACAAAAAGAGCAGTCCTCCGAGCTATCCAGGTGGGAAAAGTGCTCCGGGAGACCAGAACGGAAGTGAGGGGTGTTCGAGAGGAGCTCCGCTAAGTGAGGAAAATCACGGATGGTAAGCCATACTTACTGCAGAGTGTTTTTGGCGGCAACAGGTTCGCATTGGTGATGCGGGTCTAGGGCTCCGCAGGCGTTTTCGCCGAGCTTCCAAGGAGTGTGGCTAATGCGACGGAGCACTACACCACGTGGGAGGGAGACACCGAGCAACAGCTTTTCTGGGCGTAGTTCCAGGCGCCTGAGCATCCTCCCCTCCTCAGCAACTAGATGAAATAGCTAATGGAGCTACATCAGATGGCCGACCCAGCCATGAAAGACCTTTGTGTCCGGCTGTGGCCCACAGAGCCAATTTCGAGCAGCTACTTTGGCCTGGTGCAGAAGCTGCATGACGCATCGTCCCGGATTGATGCAGTGAAGCGCTCTACCAGCCTTGAGGGAGCTCGACTGACCTTTGCAAAGACCATGGTTCATTGGCCTAAGATCAAGCCACTGGATATGGCCACTGGTCCCCCTCCAGCTGGGAAAGAACATCGCCGCCCCGAACTGTACTTCCCACGTGTTATAGATGGTGCTCGGGCGATAGAGGGCGAGTGCTCCAAAGATGTAATCATTGATGGATTGTATTAAGTTTTTAACTGGACCTTTTGCTTTATAATGCCACCCATTTATATGTTTTATACTATGATGGTGTTATTTTGACTCTTGTGCGGCCTTTTTTTATTCTGAAAGTAAAAGTCATCGGCTTCAACCCCCAAATGAATAATACGAGGGGTGTTTCATCTTGGCACTATTAACCTTAGCAAACATCTTGGTGCCCAAAGGTGGTAGCGTGTGAGAGAGACTAGGCAATCGAACTATGTGGCTTTATTGCTTTCACTTAGCCATAGGAGCTTGACTGCAGGGGCTAATGACTAGCCCCCAATGCTTTGTGATGTACGGGGAAGCCGAGGCATGCCTTTGTAATCATGTGGTTTGTGCTAGGACAAACCCTGCGTATGACACAGAGAAATCATGATTTTTGAGTTTAACACTTGTCATCAGATCGCCGACCAGTTCACGATTACTATGATAGTCAGTTTTCGGCTTTCTCCCCTGAGGTGCTTAGCTAGGCTAGCCAGAAGTACAATCGCAGGGGTTCTCCCTTTACCTTCTTAGCTGAACATGCGGAACGTAAGAAGGTAAACACAGGAGCTGCGCAACCCAACTATTGACCCAAGCATAGTTCGGAACTGATGCATTGTGACACCCTTGTTTTTGCCCCTTTTCCTTTTCTGGATTTTATTGCATTTTGAAGTGAATTTAAGTTTTGAATCAACTCATTTGGACTGAAGCACTTGGGCATTACTTTGATTTTCACCCAAGTGACTCCTCTCATCCTCAAAGACATCTCTTGCCTTCTATTACATCAAAATATTGCCTTGGGAAAAATTTTCTTAAAGGAAAAATATCCATTTTCTCTCTGAAAAAGCCCTATCTTCACTTCTGCTCCAAAGCAACCCTCATTTTTATGGCTCCCAAAATCTGAGAAAATTCCCAAATATTCTTCGAACTATGCCTCATCATCTTATGCAAAAATATACTATGGTTGTGAGGATTATTTTGCTGTAGAAAATCTTTTCCATTCTGGTCAGAAAATGCACTATGTGAAGGAAGGGTATTTTTGCTTGATCCTCTTGAATCGAAAATTTTATGGTCTAATTTCCTTCCTGAGAGAACCTTAACCACCAAGAATCAGCCCCTAACTCTCTTTAGATCTTTCTCTCACAAGCTCGCAAGTTTCTGTCCAGAAACTTGCTGAGAAGCTCAACTCTCATCTGGTCGGCTTGGCAGTGATCCAGCAACATGGGGTGGCCTAGCTTTGCAGAGAGAAACCTCCATACACAATTTTACCTCTCGGGCGCGCCGCGTAGTGCTAGTGCACGTGGTGACCGCGTGTGGACATGGTGTCAGGCATGCGTTCGATGCGCTCTGTGTGCCGACAACCTCTCTGTTCAGTGCGTGCACCCGCCTCCGCCTAAACCAGCGTGTCCTGGAGCTCCCTCTGCCTCGACTTGTTGCCCTTGCCCCCTGGCACTTGCCGACACCAGCGACAGCTGCAGCGATCACGGACACGGCGGAGTAGAGGCTACAGTGAGCCTGTTCTCCTGTTTTCGTCCTCCTCCGGTGCCCTATGCTTGGCCATGTGCCTCCATAGTGGTCGCGTGAGCCCTGGCGCTTTCTCCCCTCTCACTAACCCCATTCGTTGCCGCCCGCCGCTTCCAGAGCCATCTCCGGCGACCCCGACCCCCTCTCGCCCGCGCCTATATATAGAGGCCCTCCCGAGCTCGCTCAGCCACCCCAACCTAGTCCTCTGACCCCATAACTCCTCCTAGATAGCCGCGGCCAGGCCAAGCGAGCCTTTGGACGCCGTTCCTCACCGGAGATCACAGCCGACCCCGCCTCGATGCGCTGCTTCCTCCGGTGGTCCTCGACGCCCTTCGACCACCTAGGCATATTCATGGTGCTCTGCTAGTCCCTGACGAAGCTGCTGGAGCTGCTGGAGCTGCCTCACTTTGCCGTCATCTTCTTCTCCGGCGAACTCCCTCCGCTGCCGTCTCTGGAGAGCACCACGTGAAGAGTCATAACATCGTCCATCCATATGTGGCAACTCTATGGGTATGTGCGTGCCCACCGTGAAGAGGCGTATCCATCCCTCCCCTCGCCGGCGACAACCGATGTCTCCTCGCCGGAGAATCACCAGCGACCGCGCCGCCTCCTCTGTTTCTCTCTCTCTCTCTCTTTCTCTCTCTCTCCCTCTTAACACTGCCAGTGGGGCCCGCCCGTCAGCCTCATTGTGTGCTTGCCGAAGCGGTATAAGTGGAGGCGTATTTCTGAAATACGTCTTCGACGTCACCCCTCTAGTTATTTTTCTAAAATCATTTTAATTTAGAAATTTGAGTGAACTTTGACCAGCTCTAACTTTTATTCTGTAAGTCCAAATGATATGATTCTTTTTGCATTGGTTTTGTGTTGAACTCCTCTATTAGCATGCAAAAGATGAGATTTTTGCTTGTTGTGGTTATTTTCTGGTGCATTAAACAGTGTTATGTGACATTTTCGTTTTGCTATTTTAAATATTTTCAGAAGGAAATTGCTGCCTTGAGGAGAACCATGAGGCTTGTGACCCTCCTCTGCACTAAGGCAAGCCATCACAAATATTTAAGAGTGTCATCTCAATAACTATGATTTTCACTTGAATATGGTCTCTTTAATGCATATAGAAAATTCATATAATATCACTTGATGCTAGTTTCATGTTCATGATATGCTTGCTATGTTATCAATGGCATTTTAGTCGAATGAAATGAAATAAGTGGTAGGGTAACACGATGAAGAGCATGGTTAAATTCATATTCTTATTATGTGGAAATGGTGCATATATAGTTCAATGCATTTTCATGGCATATTATTACTCGGTAATATTTATTTGCAAGTTGAAACCTGATTATAATCCAACTTGAACGTGTTGTTGATCGAGTCATGGTGCCACCGAATTGAGCTTCCCAAAGTGCAACCACATTTGCCTTTTATGGTAAGGCCCTTTCTCGGTCTGTTGTATGCCTCTCGCCGGTGCCTCCAACTAGGGAAGGTCATGCGCTTGCGCTACCCTGGCCTGGTAGGCAGGCATACCCTTGTGTGCCCGTAGTTGTTTTTGGTACCATTGTCCCTGTTTGGGACCATTTGTTTTGCCACAACACTGGCCGCTAGGTGTCACGCGGTGACATCGGGCCACCCAGGACTTAGCCCGAAGGGGAGTTGGTCGGAGTGGCCGGGAGAGTGTCATGGCAATAGATTGGTTCTATCGGAACGTCGTTGGTCCACCCGAATGGGATTTCGAGGCCATGTGTTCTGTGGTGTGGGTAAAATGTGCTAAACTCTGCAGAGTGTGTTTAATCTATTGATAGCAGCGTCCTCGGTCACGGACACGAGTTTGTAGTAGGTCACACCGTGGATCAACAGAAATAGTGAACCTGCACACTAAATGTATACTTGTGGCACTTGTTATGTTGGTGGAGTTGTCGAGACCATCGAGATGGTTTCATTTGTGATCCGGAGGTGAACACCGTGGTATGACGATGAATGTGGTTACCAGGTAACAGAGATGGTAAGCGGGTCTAAAAGGTGATGTTATGAGCACTATCACTGTTGGGGAACGTTGCATTGGAAACAAAAAATTTCCTACGCTCACCAAGATCCATTCTAGGAGATGACCATCTACGAGAGGAGATATTGGATCTACATACCTTTGTAGGTCGCTAAGAGGAAGCGTTAAGAAACGCGATTGATGTTGTCGAACGTCTTCGCGATCCAATCACTATCCGTCCCGCGAACTCCGATCTAGTGCCGAACGGACGACACCTCTGCGTTCAATACACGTACGGCTTGATGATGCCTTTACCTCCTCGATCCAGGGAGTGATGGTGAAGTAGTAGCTCGGGTCATCCTGCAGCACGATGGCGTGGCGGTGGTGGTGGTGGCGGAATCTCAGCAGAGCTTCGCTAAGCACTATGGAGAAGAAGATGGCTATGAGGGAGAGGAGGAGTAGCGTCGTGGCACGAATAGATCTGTATGGGTGCAACTGCCCTCTCTCTACCTCTCTATATATAGGAGAAGGGAGGAGGGGGTGGTGCCCCTAGGGTTTCCCCTAGGGTGCGGTGTCCAGGGCAGATGGGATCTACCCTAGGGAAGCCCTAGGGTGACTTGCCCGCCAAGCCAGGTGGAGGATTGCCTCCCAAGCTAGGAGGCGTCACACCTCCCCCGGTCACATGGGATGGGGTAAGAGGGGCGCTCAGCCCCTTAGTGGGATGTTTTGCCCCCTCCCCTTGGCCCATGACGCCCCCAACACTTGCCGGGACCCCCCGAAACCCCTTTCGGTCATACTGGTCATCACCCGGTACCCCCGGAATAATTTCGGACTCCAATACCCTTTGTCCAATACATCAATATTCAGGTATGGACTATTCCGGAGTTCCTATTCATGTCCAGGATCTCATCCGGAACTCCGAACAACTGTCGGTAACCACCATAATGACTCAACTATACTTATATCATCACCAAACATTAAGTATGTAGACCCTGCGGGTTCGAGAACTATGTAGACATGATCGAGACACTTCTACGGTCAATAACCAATAGCGGGACCTGGATGCCCATAATGGTTCCTACATATTCTATGAAGATCTTATCGGTCGAACCTTGATGCCAAGGATCCAGCTAATCCCGTATGGAGTTCCCTTTGTCTATCGGTATGTTACTTGCCCGAGATTCGATCGTCGGTATCTCCATACCTAGTTCAATCTCATTACTGGCAAGTCTCTTTACTCATTCCGTAATACAAGATCCCATGGCTAACTCATTAGTCACATTGCTTGCAAGCTTACTATGATGTTGTATTATCGAGTGGGCCCTGAGATACCTCTCCATCATATGGAGTGACAAATCCCAGTCTTGATCCATGCCAACTCAACGAACACCCTTGGAGATACCTATAGAGCACCTTTATAGTCACCCAGTTACGTTGCGATGTTTGGTACACACAAGGTATTCCTCCGGTGTCAGTGAGTTGCATGATCTCATGGTTATAGGAACATATATACTTGACATGCAGATAGCAATAAACTTGATACGATCATATGCTACGTTTATAGTTTGGGTGTTATCCATCACATCATTCTCCTAATGATGTGATCCCGTTATCAAATGACAACTCATGTCTATGACTAGAAAACCATAGCCATCTTTGAGCAATGAGCTAGTCTAGTAGAGGCTCACTAGGGACACATTGTTGTCTATGTATCCACACATGTATCTGAGTTTCCGATCAATAGAATTCTAGCATGGATAATAAACTATTATCATGAACAGGGAAATATGATAATAACCAATTTATTATTGCCTCTAGGGCATATTTCCAACAGTCACTTCATGAGTAGCATGCTAAGTTCTTGCATTTAACCTGCTTAAATATCATGTTGTTGTTTTCCATTGTTGCTTTGTTTGTGTGAGCTTGCGAGTACATTCAAAGTACTCACCTGGCATGTCATGCCAGTTTTAGGAGAAGCTATACCGGAGTTGGAGTTGCATCATTGCATTGCTGTCTAGATCGTGTCCACATCTGTGTCCCTGTGAGATGGTGTCCTTCTATGTCGTCTTTCTGCTGCCGCGTAGCTGTATCGTTGTGATCGAGGCCCTCCTCATGTTCACTAAATAATGTACATACGTGCAGCAGCATCGTGTGTGCCGCTTGGCCTTGCTATCTGATGTAATATCGAACCTATGTATCAATAAAGCGGCTATCCGCGTGTACCAAGTTGTTGTGCGTTGCCAGAAGACATGATCCATGGGCTGGCAATGCAAGGTGTACCGGTTGCTCTGAGCCGGGATGCCACAACGCTTGGTACCAGAGTTGCACTGACTATAGGACGCCCTAGACCGCTATCGCGCTAGTAAACGGTAGTTGGTAGCCCTGAGTGTCGGTAGTGTATGTTTTCCTCTGATTGTTGCATTGCATGCATATAGTTTATTTTTATCGCTAACCGACTAATGGTTGTGAGTGTAGATGGCTCCTACACCTTACCCGTACCAGTTCGAGCTAGCACCATACACTTCTCCACATCTTCTTCGGAACTGTGGCGTCGACTCTACCCCCACGGCGACGACTCGGTGTACCAGGTGTATCCGGAGCGACTTGCAGACTCAATGTACGAGTACCACGTGGTGGTTACCTTGCGTAACAGTTCTGCAACTGGCACTTACACTCGTTCTTGTAGGAGTGGTTTCGCTTCTACACCCGCTTAGGCTATTCAGTTTTGCTGCATTCAAGGTTCTCGTTGAGTTATGCTATAACGAGATCCGGATGCAGGCTCATCTAGTTTTCTACTACTACCCATCCCTGCACGATAATGGGCGTATTTGCTTTCCTGCCATTGATCCGCCGTGCGACCGTCCATCTAGCCACCTTTCTCGCTATATCACTGCTAGTTATCTTCTGATTTATGAGCTGGCCCGAGAGCTGACCCGTGCTCGTACAACTTTGGTGGCCGCTAGATCCGGTTTCGTTCCGCCATCCATTGGGTTTACCCCAGTTGTTCCACCTGCTTCTATTCTGCCCGCTACTCCGGTTACGCCTCAGAGTAACTCGGGCACCTCGACAGTGACTCCCCACGAGTCTCCTGCCGAGTGGTCTTCACTTCTCGCTACTTCCGCAGCCCCTATGCTCCAGTCTCACCCCGCACCTGCCCCTGAGGGAGAGCCCTCGAGGTAGCGTCATCATGTTTCCTTTGACCCGAAGGTTTCCATTAACATCATCAGTTTAGGATCCGAGTTCGAGACAGGAGAGATCCCAGCAGGATCAGCAGAGCACTAGATCTCCAGAGTAGCTGAGGTTGTTATGATGCTTGGTTGTACGAGTGTAGTCGTACCTGTCATGCCATTTCCTTTCATGTATGAGTCTATGTATAATTATGTGGAATTTTTTACTCGCCTTGGTTTGTTGTCGTCTTTCTTTCGGATTTTGTCGCTTGCTTTCTTCCCCATTTATGGATGTTGCTCATCTCGATGCTTCATATTGGGAAACATAAATAGGATGACAAGAGGAGGTAGCAACAGTCAAGCGGGTGATGATACTCCCGTTTGTTTCTCAGCCCGACAAGTGGGGCATTCCCCCGAACCATATTAGCCACCACCACCTCCTCCACATCAACCACCTACCACGGAGTAGATTATGAGAATGTTCAAGGAAAGAAGAAACCAAGATTTGATTGAATTACTAAGAAATGTACAAGCTATGGTTGGGTAGAATGGTAATCAAAATGGCAATCACTCCCAGCTATTAGACTTTTAGAGGACTAAACCTCCCAGTTTCAGTCAAGTTGTCGATCCTTTGGAAGCCGATGATTGGTTCCGGACTATTGAGAAGAAGTTAGAAATTGCTCGCACCAAAGAAATTGACAAGGTTCCATTCGCTACCCACTATCTTGAAGGAGCCGCTGCTATATGGTGGGACAATACTAAAACCATGTGGCCTGCAGACGATGAGATCACTTGGGATAAATTCAAGGACAAGTTTCGCAAGTACCACATTCCCGCCGGTATTATGAAGGTCAACCATCATGAGTTTCTTGCTCTCATCCAAGGAAACCTGTCAATAAGTGAATATTTGAACAAGTTCAACCATTTGGCATGTTATTCTCTTTATGATGTGGCCACTAAAGAAACGAAGATAGACCGATTCCTTGGAGGACTCAATCAGCACCTCCGAGGCACACTCAACATGTTCAACTTCCCCGACTTCCAGACTTTAGTGAACAAGGCCCTTATCATGGAAAGGCAACACAAGCTCATTCATGACAATAACCCAGTTTATAATGGTCACAAACGCAAGTTCGAGCCCAAGTAGGATGGGCATCTAGTTGAGAAGGCTCGTACTTGGAAGCAACCCCAGTTTGAGTTCAAGCCAGCATGGTAGTAGAATACCAACAAGACCAACAACCAAGTAAAGAATATTGTGACCAACTCTGTCCGGGAGGACTGGCAGCATAGCAACGCAAGTTTCTCTTGTGGGCAAACCGGACATTATGTGAGGCAGTGTCCAAAGAACGGCAAGCCAAATGCACCCCTCAAGCCTCAAGTCAACCACCTGGAATCCTTCAATGAGCAGGAGCTTATCCAAGGCCAGGTGCATCATTTCTCTGCCGAGGAAGCACAGGAAAACCCCGAAGTGGTCATTGGTATGTTTCCTGTTAATAACATACCTACAACAATTTTATTTGATTCTTGGCCTCCCATTCCTTTATTTCGTGAAGTTTTGTTGCCCAAAACAAGTTTTCTTGCTCTCTTCTTGAGAAATGCATGATGGTGCAATCCCCGGGATCCATGCTCAAAACAAATGTGGTATGCCGTGGCTTGGAGATAAATGTCCGTGGAATTATTTTCCCTGCCACCCTAGTAGCAATTGAATCCGCAAGGTTGGATGTCATATTGGGAATGGACTGGCTGACAAAGCATCAGGTCTGCATTAATTGTGCAACAAGAGAAGTTACTTTAACAAACCAGTCAGGACAAGCAACGAAGTTTGTAGCTCACAGAACCATGCCTAAAAAGGAGATGATATTGATAGCCATAACCTCATGCATGGAATTCATTCCTGTGGTCAGTGAGTTTCCCAATGTATTCGCTGAAGAATTGCTAGGAATGCCACCAGATCGAGAACTTGAGTTTGCTATTGATCTCGTTCCAGGAACATCACCCATATACAAGAAATATTACCGGATGCCTTCATCCGAGTTGGTCGAGCTGAAAAAGCAACTTGATGAAATGCTCAATAAAGGGTACATCCGCCCTAGCTCTTGACCATGGGGATCACCTGCCATATTTATGGATAAGAAAGATGGTAGTCTGCGGATGTGTGTCGACTACCGCCAGCTTAACGATGTCACTATCAAGAACAAGTACCCGCTCCCTAGAATTGATGATTTGTTTGATCCACTTAATGGAGCGCAAATCTTCTCCAAGATTGATTTAAGGACCAGGTACCATCAACTCAAGATCAGGAAGGAAGATATTCCTAAGACCGCATTCACCACTTGTTACTGTCTGTATGAATACGCAGTTCTAAAAAAATACACAGTTATGTCATTCGCTTTGACAAGTGCTCCTACCTTCTTCATGCATATGATGAAAAAAGTGTTCATGGATTTCTTGGACAAGTTTGTGGTGGTCTTTATCGATGATATTCTCATATACTCTAAAGGAGAAGACGAGCATAAACAACACCTCCGAGCAGTATGGCAAAGGCTTCATGACCACCCATTATATGCAACGTTCAGCAACTGTGAGTTCTGGCTTAATCAAGTCGGATTCCAGGGGCATATTCTCTCTATCGAAGGAATAGCTGTGGATCCAAGAAAAATCAAGGACGTGCTAAAATGGCCAGGACCCACGACTGTGATAGAGATCATAAGTTTTCTTGGGCTTGCTGGTTATTACCGTCAATTCATTGAAGGCTTTTCCAAGATTGCTAAGCCAATGACTGAACTACTCAAGGAAGACCAAAAATTCATATGGTCCACAGACTGTGAGAAGAGCTTTAATGAATTGAAGACTCGTTTAACTTCAATACCCGTGTTGACACTTCTAGACATTTATCACAACTTTGACATATACTGTGACACATTTCGAAGGGGCCTAGGATGCGTGCTCATGCAAGATGGCAAGGTTGTAGCCAATGCATCCCGACAGCTACGACCACATGAAGGAAATTATCCTACTCATGACTTGGAGCTAGCAGTAGTTGTGCATGCCTTAAAACTTTGGAGGCATTATCTCATCGGAAAGCGGTGCCAGATATTCACCGACCACAAAAGTCTCAAGTACATATTCACTCAACCTAATTTGAATCTTTGGCAAAGAAGATGTCTGGAGTTGGTCAAGGATTATGACCCCGAGATAAATGATCATCCGGGTAAAGTTAATATGGTTGCAGATGCTCTCAGTCACAAACCAGCTACAGTAAATGCATTAATGATATCTTTGCCTCCTAAACTACAAGAAGAAATGGCTCAGCTCAATCTGACCATTGTTGGGGTCAATTGTGCCAATATGTTGGAAGTGACGCCCACTCTTGAAGAAGAGATTCACAAGGCCCAGGCAGACGATTCATTATTGCTACACCAGATCACCCGAATGAAAGCGGGCAAGAGTCAAGACTTCCTGGTAGATGAACAAGGTACTATACAGTTTCGGGGGCGAATATGTGTACCCGAAGTAGAAGACCAGAGGAAGAAGATATTAATAGAGGCACATGAATCCTCGTACTCGATCCATCCAGGAGTACCAAAATGTACGAAGACCTCAGGCAAATATTTTGGTGGGATGGAATGAAGAAGGATATTGCATATTTGTCGCCTACTGTGATATATGCAATAAGGTGAAGGCGGAACATCAAAACCCGCCGGGCTACTTCAACCCTTACCTGTCCCACAATGGAAATGGGACAATGCCTGCGTGGATTTCATCACCGGTCTTCCCAAAACTCCTCGTGGAAATAATGTTGTATGGGTCATGGTGGACATGCTGACCATGGTGGCCCACTTCATTCCGATCGAGACCACATACCATACAGATCAGCTAGCTCAACTCCATGTCTCCAAAATCGTCAGTCTGCATGGAGTGCCTAGAACTATCACTTCCGACCGAGGTTCTCTTTTCATGTCGGCATTCTGGTCACGTCTTCATCAAGCATTGGGGACATCATTGAAGTACAGCACAACTTATCACCCTCAGACAGACGGGCAAACAGAGCAAGTAAACCAAATACTCGAAGACATGCTGCGCACATGTGCCCTTGCTCAAGGACCCAAATGGTAAGACAGTCTGCCTTACGCAAAATTTTCCTATAACAACAACTATTAGAGCAGTCTCAAAATGTCACCATATGAAGCCCTGCATGGTCGCAAGTGCTGTACTACGTTGAACTGGTCACAAACAAGAGATAGACGTAATATTTGGACTGACTTGATGATGGAAGTTGAGAAGTAAGTTAGGGAAATCTGAGACAGACTGCAATTGGCCAAGTCTCGACAGAAGAGCTACTATGATTCCAAGCACCGACAGATCAATTTTGAACCTGGTGAATATGTCTACCTTCGAGTCACACCCATGGAAGGAGTTAAAATGTTTCAGACTCGGGGAAAGCTTGCACCAAGATATATTGGCCCATTTCCTGTCATGTCAAGGTTGGTACAGTGGCATATCAGTTGGAACTTCCGTCTGAACTATCAGACATGCACGATGTCTTCCACGTATCACAGTTACGAAGGTGTATCTCACCGCCCGAGAAACGGACTGATATGGCAGAACTAGAGCTTGCTAAGGATCTGACATATCAAGAGAAAACTTTCCGAATATTGGATGAGAAGGAAAGAGTCTCCCGCAGCAAGTGAGTTAAGTTTTAGAAGGTGCAGTGGCAACGCCATACTGAGAGCGAAGCTACCTAGGAAAGAGAGGACTTTCTTAGAATAGCATACCCTGAATTTTTGCCCGAGCAACCGAATCTCAAGGATGAGATTCATCCTAAGGGAGGGGGGAGGTTTGTGACACCTTGGTTTTTGCCCTTTTTCTTTTTCTGGGTTTTATTGCATTTTGAAGTGAATTTGAGTTTTGAATCAACTCAATTGGACTTAAGCACTTGGGCAGTACTTTGATTTTCACCCTAGTGAGTCCTCTCATCCTCAAAGACATCTCCCGCCTTCTGTTACATCACAATATTGCCTTGGGAATATTTTTCTTAAATGAAAAATATTCATTTTCTCTCTAAAACGGCCCTATCTTCACTTATGCTCCAAAGCATCCCTCATTTTTATGGCTCCCAAAAATCAGAGAAAATTCCCAAATGTTCTTTGAACTATGCCTCTATGCCTCATCATCCTATGCAAAAGTATCCTATGGTTGTGAGGACTATTTTTGCTGTAGAAAATCTTTTCCATTCCGGTCAAAAATTGCACTTTGTGAAGGAAGTGTATTTTCGCTTGATCCTCTTGAATTGAAATTTTTACGGTCTAATTACCTTCCTGATTGAACCTTAACCACCAAGAATCAGCCCCTAACTCTCTCTGGATCTTTCTCTCACAAGCTCGCAAGTTTTTGTCCAGAAACTTGCTGAGAAGCTCAAGTCTCATCTGGTCGGCCTGGCAGTGATCCAACAGCATGGGGTGGCAGCTCTGCAGAGAGAAACCTCCAAACACGATTTTACCTCTCGGGTGCACCGCATAGTGCTAGTGCATGTGGTTACCACGTGTGGACGGTGCCAGGCATGCGTTCGACGAGCTCTGCGCGCCGGCAGTCTCTCTGTTCAGCACGTGCGCCCGCCTTCGCCCAAACCAGCGTGCCCTGGAGCCCCCTCTGCATCGACTCGTCACCCTTGCTCCCTCCCTAGCGTTCGCCGATGCCAGTGAAGCCGCAGCGATCACAGACATGACGTAGCAGAGGCTATCATGAGCCCGTGCTCATGTTTTCGTCCTCCTCCGGCGCCCTATGCTTGGTTGCATGCCTCCATAGTGGTCGCATGAGCCCTGGCTCTTTCTACCCTCTCACTGACCCCGTTCATCGACACCAGCCACTTCAAGAGCCATCTCCGGCGACCCCGATCCCCCTCTCGCCTGCGCTTATATATAGAGGCCCTCACGAGCTCGCTCAGCCACCCCAATCCACTCCTTTGACACCCATAACTCTTCCTAGATAACCGCAGCCAGGACAGGTGGGCTTCTGGCTGCCGTTCCTTACCGGAGATCACCACCGACCCCGCCTCGGTGACATGTTTCCTCCGGGGTCCTCGACGCCCTTCGACCACCCGGCGTTTTCGTGGTGCTCTGCTAGTCCCCGACGATGCTGCTGGAGCCGCTGGAGCTGCCTCACCTCACCAACATCTTCTTATCCGGTGAACTCCTTCCGCTGCCTCTTTGAAGAGCTCCACCACGACACCATCCGCCCATCTCCGGCAACTCTATGAGTACGTGCATGCTCGCCATGAAGAGGCGCATCCATCCCTCCCCTCACCGATGACAGCCGAGGTCTCCTCGCCGGAGAACCACCGGTGACCGTGCGCCTCCTCTGTTTCTCTCCCTCCCTCGTAATCCTGCCAGTGGGGTCCGCCCAACAGCCTCACTGTGTGCCCGTCGAAATGGTATAAGATGAGGCATATTTCTGAAATACGTCTTTGACGTCACCCCCTCTGGTTATTTTTCCAAAATCATTTTAATTTAGAAATTTGACTGAACTTTGACCAACTCTAACTTTTATTCTATAAGTCCAAATGATATGATTCTTTTTGCATTGGTTTTGTGTCGAACTCCTCTATCAGCATGCAAAAGATGACATTTTTTCTTGCAGTGGTTACTTTCTGGTGCATTAAACAGTGTTATGTGACATTTTCTTTGTGCTATATTAAATATTTTCAGAAGGAAATTGCTGCCTTGAGGAGAACAAGGAGGCTTGTGACCCTCCTCTACGCTAAGGCAAGCCATCACAAATATTTGCAAGAGTGTCTTTTTAATAACTATGATTTTCACTTGAATATAGTCTTTTAAATGCATATAGAAAATTGATATAATATCACTTGATGCTAGTTTCATGTTCATGATATGCTTGCTATCTTATCAGTGGCATTTTAGTTGAATGAAATGAAATAAGCAATAGGGTAACATGATGAAGAGCATGGTTGAATTGATATTAGTATTATGTGGAAATGGTGCATATATAGTTCATTGCATTTTCATGGCATATTATGACTCGATAATATTTATTTGCAAGTTGAAACCTGATTAATCCAACTTGAACATGCTGTTGATCGAGTCATGGTGCCACTGAATCGAGCTTCCCAAAGTGTAACCACATTTTTCCTTTTATGGGAAGGCCCTTTCTCGATCTGTTGTTATGCCTCTCGCCGGTGCTTCCAACTAGGGATGGTTATGCGCTTGCACTACCCTGGCCCGGTAGGAAGGCATAGCCTTGTGTGCCCATAGTTGTTTTTATACCATTTTCCCTGTTTGGGACCGTTTGTTTTGCCACGATGGTGGCCGTTGGGGGTCATGCGGTGATATCAGGGCCACCCAGGACTTAGCCCAAAGGGGAGTTGGTCGGAGTGGTCGGGAGAGTGTCATGACAATAGATTGGTTCTATCAGAACGCCATTGGTCCACCTGAATGGGAGTTCAAGGCCATGGGTTCTGTGGCGTGGTACAGTGTGCTAACCTCTACAGAGTGTGTTTAATCTATCGATAGGCGCATCCTTGGTCACGGACACAAGTTCATAGTAGGTCACACCATGGGTTGACAGAAATATTGAACCAACACACTAAATGTATACTTGTGGCACTTGTTATGTTGGTGGAGTTGTTGAGACCATTGAGATGGTTTCATTTGTGATCTGGAGGTGATCACCGTGGTATGACGATGAATGTGGTTACCAGGTAACCGAGATGGTAAGCGGGTCTAAAAGGCCTTGTTATGAGCACTGTCACTTCATGAGTAGCATGCTAAGTTCTTGCATTTAACCAGCTCAAATATCATGTTGTTGTTTGCCATTGTTGTATTATTTGTGTGAGCTTGCGAGTACATTCAAAGTACTCACCTGGCATGTCATGCCAGTTTCAGGAGAAGCTATACCGGAGTTGGAGTTGCATATTTGCATCACAGTCTAGATCATGTCCACTAATACATCCATTTCGCAGCATGTTTTCCTACTGTTATTTATAATATTTTATGCATAATAGTGTTTTTTGGAGTAATTCTAATGCCTTTTCTCGCATAAAATGCAAGGTTCACACAAAGAGGGAGAATTTTGGCAGTTGGAAATCTGGACCTGAAAAAGCTACGCCAGGCTACCTATTCTGCACAACTCCAAATGAGTTGAAACTTCACAAGGAATTTTTATGGAATAAATAAGAATTATGGGAGCAAATAACTACCAAAGGGGGCCCACCACGTGGGCACAACCCACCTGTAGGCGCCCAGGTAGGTTGTGCCCTCCTCGGCCCACCTCCGGTGCCCCTCTTCTGGTATATAAGTCATTTTAAACTAGAAAAAATAGGGAGAGGACTCTCGGGACGATGCAACGCTGTCTCGAGGGGGAACTTGGGTAGGAACACTTTTGCCCTCTGCCGGAGTGATACCGCAGGGGGAACTTCCCTCCCGGAGGGGGAAATCATCATCATCATCATCATCACCAACAAACTCTACCATCTTGGGAAGGGCAATTTGCATCAGCATCTTCAAGATCACCATCTCCTCTCAAACCATAGTTCATCTCTTGTGTTCAATTTTTCTATCGAAACTATAGATTGGTACTTGTGGGTGACTAGTAGTGCTGATTACATCTTGTAGTTGATTACTATATGATTTATTTGGTGGAAAATTATATGTTCAGATCCATTATGCTATTTAATACCCCTCTGATCTTGAGCACGACCATCACTTGTGAGTTGTTACTTTGGTTCTGGAGGTCATGGGAGAAATCTTGTTGCAAGTAATCATGTGAACTTGATATGTGTTCGATATTTTGATAGTATGTATGTTGTGATTTCCTTAGTGGTGTCATGTGAACATTGACTACATGACACTTCACCATACTTGGGCCTAAGGGAATGCATTGTGGAGTAGTTATTAGATGATAGGTTGCGAGAGTGACAGAAGCTTAAACCCTAGTTTATGCGCTATTCCGTAAGGGGCTGATTTGGATCCAAATGTTTAATGCTATGGTTAGATTTATTCTTAATACTTTTCTCGTAGTTGCGGGTGCTTGCGAGGGGGTTAATCGTAAGTAGGAGGTTTTTTCAAGTAAGAACAACACCTAAGCACTGGTCCACCCACATATCAAATTATCAAAGTAGCGAACACAAATCAAACCAACATGACGAAAGTGGCTAGATGAAATTCCCGTGTACCCTCAAGAACACTTTGCCTATCATAAGAGACTGTTTTGGCCTGTCCTTTGCCTCAAAAGGATTGGGCTACCTTGCTGCATTTTTGTTACCATTATCATTACTTGCTCATTACAAATTACCTTGCCATCAAACTACTCGTTACTTACAATTTTAGTGCTTGCAGACATTACCTTGCTGAAAACCGCTTGTCATTTCCTTCTGCTCCTCGTTAGGTTCGACACTCTTACTTATCGAAAGGACTACGATTGATCCCCTATACTTGTGGGTCATCAAGGCTCTTTTCTGGCGCCGTTGCCGGGGAGTGAAGTGCTCTTGGTAAGTGGAAATCTGTAAGGAAAAATTATTACTACGTGCTGAAATTTATTGTCACTCGCTACTATGGAAAACAATCCTTTGAGGGGTTTGTTCGGGCTATCTTCACTTCGAACGAAACCGCAATTAGTTACCCTCAACCTACTGCACCTACTGAAATATTGGTTATGAAATTCCTTCAGGTATGATAGAACAACTGCTAGCTAATCCTTATGCAGGAGATGGAACTGAACATCGTGATATGCACTTGATATATGTGGAGGAAATTTGTGGATTATTTAAGCTTGCAGGTTTACTCGGAGATGAAGCTAAGAAGAAGGTTTTACCTTTATATTTGAAGGGAAAAGCATTGGCATGGTATAGACTATGCGATGACATTGGATCTTGGAATTGGAATCGACTGAAATTGGAATGTCACCAAAAAAATTATCCCATGCATCTAGTTCATCGTGATCAAAATTATATATAATTTTTGGCCTCGTGAAGGAGAAATTATCGCTCTATCTTGGGGGAGGCTTAAGTCAATGTTATATTCATGCCCCTACAATGAGCTCTCAAGAGAAAACCAAATTTTTATGCTCGGTTTGCTCATGATGATCGATGCATGCTCGATATTTATTGTACATGTTCATTTATGAAGAAGACTATTGACTTCCGGTGGGATCTTTTAGAAAGAATTAAATGAAACTCTGAAAATTGGGAACTCGACGAAGGTAAAGGGTTAGGTATTAAGGTCAAGTATGATTGTGTTAAATCTTTTATGAACAACGATGCTTTTCAAAAGTTTAGCACTAAATATGGACTTGACAATGAAATAGTAGGCTCATTTTGTGAAACATTTGCTACTCATGTTGATCTCCCTAAGGAGAAGTGGTTTAAATATCCCCCACCTATCTGAGAAGAAATTAAAGAACCGGTAGTAGCTAAAGATGAAACTAATATTTATAATGTTGATCGAGTTGTTCCTACTGCTTATATTGAAAACCACCTTTCCCTGTTAGGATAAAGAGCATGCTAAAGTCTCAACTGTGGTCAACAAAAGTTATATTAGAACTTCCAAACCTACTGAACAAATCAAAGTAGAACCTAGTGTTGCTATGGTTAAAGATCTCCTGGTTGAAAATATAAATGGGCATGTTATTTACTTTTGTGATGGCTAGAATTGCCAAACCTGATTGAAAAGATAAACATAGACCCGTTGTTGGCATGCCTGTTGTCTCTTGTAAAATAGGAGATCACTGTTATAATGGTTTATGCGACATAGGTGCTAGCGTGAGTGCTATTCCTTTTACCTTATATAAAGAAATTATGAATGATATAACACCCGCTGAAAGAAGACATAGATGTTACTATTAAACTTGCTAATAGAGACACCATCACACCACTTGGGATTGTTAGAGATGTTGAAGTCTTGTGTGGGAAAATAAATACCCTACTGATTTTCTTGTTCTTGGTTCCCCACAGGATGATTTCTGTCCCATTCTCTTTGGTAGACCTTTCTTGAACACCGTTAATGCTAAAATAGATTGCGAGAAGCAAACAGTCGATGTTAGATTTGGTGATGAGTCTCATGAGTTTAATTTTTCCAAGTTTAGTAGAAAGCATCATAAGAAAGAATTGCCTAGTAAGGATGAAATAATTGGCTTGCTTCTATTGCTGTGCCTCCTACTGATCCTCTAGAACAATATTTGCTAGACCATGAAAATGATATGCATCTGCATGAAAGAAATGAAATAGATAAAATTTTCTTTGAACAAAATCCTCTGCTGAAACACAATTTGCCTATTGAAACTCTAGGAGGTCCTCCTCCACCTAAAGGTGATCCTGTGTTTGAAATTAAACAATGTCAGACACTTTGAAATATGCTTATCTTGATGGAAAAAATATATCCTGTTATTATTAGTGCTAACCTTTCAGAACAAGAAGAAGAAAGATTACTAAAGGTTCTGAAGAAGCACCGAGCTGCTATTGGATATACTCTTGATGATTTAAAGGACATTAGTCCCACTCTTTGCCAGCGCAAAATTAATATGGAGATGGTAAACCCGTTGTTGATCACCAATGATGTTTAAATCCTAAAATGAAAGAAGTGGTAAGAACTGAAATATTGAAGCTTCTGGAAGTAGGTATAATCTATCCCATAGCTGAAAGTAGATGGGTAAGTCCTGTTCATTGTGTCCCTAAAAAGGAGTTATTACTGTTGTTCCTAATGATAAAAATGAACTTATTCCACAAAGAATTGGCACTGGCTACAGAATGGTAATTGATTTTAGAAAATTAAATAAAGCTACTAGAAAAGATCATTACCCTATGGCTTTTATTGATCAAATGTTAGAAAGATTGTCAAAGCACACACATTTTTGCTTCCTTGATGGATATTCCGGTTTTTTTCAAATACCTGTCTCACAACCTGATCAAGAGAAAACCACCTTTACTTGTCCTTTTGGAACTTATGCTTATAGACGTATGTCTTTTGGTTTATGCAATGCACCTACTACCTTCCAAAGATGTATGACTGCTATATTCTCTAACTTTTGTGAAAAGATTGTTGAGGTTTTCATGGATGACTTTTCGGTTTACGGAACTTATTTTGATGATTGCTTGAGCAACCTTGAACGAGATTTGCAGAGATGTGAGCGAACTAATCTTGTCTTGAATTGGGAGAAGTGCCACTTTATGGTCAATGAAGGTATTGTCTTGGGCATAAAATTTCTGAGCAAGGTATTGAGGTGAATAAAGCTAAAGTTGATGCAATTGAGAAAATGCCATGTCCTAAAGATATCAAAGTTATTCGTAGTTTCCTCGATCATGCTGGTTTTTATAGGAGGTTTACTAAAGACTTCTCTAAAATTTCCAGGCCTCTTACAAATCTTTCACAAAAGGATGTTCCATTTGTTTTTGATGATGATTGTGTAGAAGCCTTTGAAACACTTAAGAAAGCCTTGATTTCTGCCTCTATTGTTCAACCACCTGATTGGAACTTGCCTTTTGAAATTACATGTGATGCTAGTGATTATGCTGTTGGTGCTGTTCTAAGACAAAGAGTTGATAAGAAATTAAATTTTATTCATTATGCTAGTAAAACTCTAGACAGTGCCCAACACAATTATGCTACTACTGAAAAAGAATTTTTAGCAATGGTGATTGCTTGTGATAAATTTAGATCTTACATTGTTGATTCTAAAGTGACTGTTCACACCGATCATGCTGCTATAAAATATCTTATGGAAAAGAAAGATGCTAAACCTAGACTTATTAGGTGGGTTCTTTTGCTACAAAATTGGACTTACATATCACTGATAGAAAAGGAGCTGAGAACCCTGTAGCTGATAGATTGTCTAGGTTAGAAAATATTCTTGATGACCCACAACCTATTAATGATAGTTTTCCTAATGAACAATTAGCTGCAATAAATGTTTCTCATAACACTCCTTGATATGCTGACTATACTAATTACATTGTTGCTAAATACATACCACCTAGGTTCACATACCAACAAAAGAAAAAAATTCTTCTATGATTTAAGACATTACTTTTGGGATGACCCACATCTTTATAAAGAAGGAGTAGATGGTATTATTAGACGTTGTGTACCTGAGCATGAATAGGAACAAATCCTACGGAAATGTCATTCTGAAGCTTATGGAGGACATCATGCGGGAGATAGAACTACTCACAAGGTATTACAATCTGGTTTTTATTGGCCTACTCTCTTCAAGGATGCCCGCAAGTTTGTTTTATCTTGTGATGAATGTCAAAGAATTGGAAATATTGGTAAGCGTCAGGAAATGCCTATGAATTATTCACTTGCTGTTGAACCATTTGATGTTTGGGGATTTGATTACATGGGACCTTTCCTTCCTCTAATGGCTATACGCATATTTTGGTTGCTGTTGATTATGTTACTAAGTGGGTAGAAGCTATTCCAACTAGTAGTGCTGATCACAACACCTCTATTAAAATGCTTAAGGAAGTCATTTTCTCAAGGTTTGGAGTCCCTAGATATTTAATGATTGATCGTGGTTCACACTTTCTTCATGGTGCTTTCCGTAAAATGCTTGCTAAATATGAAGTTAACCATAGAATTGCATCACCCTATCATCCTCAGTCTAGTGGTCAAGTTGAACTTAGAAATAGAGAAGTAAATTTAATATTACAAGAAACTGTCAATTGGTCTCAAAAGAATTGGTCTAAGAAATTAGATGATGCACTTTGGGCCTGTAGAACATCATATAATAATCCTATGGGTATGTCTCCTTATAAAATGGTTTATTGAAAAGTGTGTCATTTGCCTCTTGAGTTAGAACATAAAGCATATTGGGCAATTAAAGAACTCAACTATGATTTCAAACATGCCAGTGAAAAGAGGTTATTTGATATTAGCTCATTAGATGAATGAAGAACCCAAGCTTTTGAAAATGCCATGTTATTTAAAGAAAAAGTTAAAAGATGGCAATGATAAAAGAATACAAAAGCGCGAGTTCAAGGTTGGAGAATAAGTTCTTTTGTACAACTCCCGTTTCAGATTCTTTGCAGGAAAATTCCTCTCCAAATGGGAAGGACCCTATGTTATCGAGGAGGTTTATCGATTGGGAGCTATGAAAATAAATAATGCCGAAAACTAACCCAAATGTTGTTAATGGGCAACGAATAAAACATTATATCTCACGTATGCCCATTAATGTTGAAAGCAATATTATCCAAACTATGACGCCGGAAGAACACATAAAAGAACCTTCCGGAACACTCCAGAATCGTGAAAAAGAGAAGGTACGTGTTACGGTAAGTAAACGTGATTCCGACAATTACGCAAAAATACTTTCTGTCCGTTTTGGAATATAAAAAGATAGGAAAATAAGAAACAAGCAGGAAGGCACCCTTGGTGGGCACAAGATAACAGGGCGCGTGGCAGGCACGCCCCGGTGGGTTGTGCCCACCTCGGGTACCTTCCGGACTCCGTTTTTCTTCCATTTGCTTGTTTCCCAAGATAAAAAATCTTTATATACCCCCGAACCCATTGACCACCGTATCACGGAGAAATCTTCTATTTTATTTTCCTTGCTATTTTCTAATAGATCTATCAAGATGCTCCAAGGATAAGTTCTTCGAGAGCGTCATCAACCCATATTTGGGGGAGGTGATGCATCACCCTCAAGCTATCTGAATGCGTGAGGGGGTGCTCCACATCCGCAATGTGCAAGGCCCCATGGGGACGAGATCCGTGGAGGGTAGGCTTGAAGATATGGAGCAAGAAGTGTTCCGGTGCAAGGGGATGGTGGAACGTGGACTCAATGCCAATCACCTCATGATCACGGCGGACTACACCCGTGATCTCAAGGTGGATGGCAAGTCCATGAAGGACATCGTCTTCACCTTCAACAAGCAAATTAGCTTCCTCCAAAGCTAGATCTATGATCTTAAAAACCAAGTCTTTGAATATGAGGCGAGGTCTAAAGGTATGAGTTTGGTTGCCAGTTGCAGGACCCATGAGACTCACTCCTACTTTTATGATGGTGAGCCCTTGCCATGGAAACCCGAGGATAAGATTGCTACTACTTCATCACCACCACCTCCTTCTTCAACACCAAAAGAAAATTGAGTACCGGGTATGGACACTCCCCTTGGCTGGTGCCAAGCTTGGGGGAGGTGCCCCAGTATCGTATCACCTCCACTGTCTTTTGCCTTTGCTTACCTTAGTTCGATCCATAGTTATCTTTTGCTTTAGATGAATAAAAGTTTAGCTTGATCCTTTCTTTTCGAGATTTTGCTTAGTGATCTATCTTTGTAATTGTGTGGAAGATATATAATAAAGTTTAGTTTGAGTTTTGTTTTCTTTACTTTCTTGTTCAATAAAAAGAAAGGAAATAAATGAAAAATATCATGTGCTAATCTTATGGTAAGTAATGACATCACATAAGGAAGAGTATAAGTAGAAAATTTTATTGGAGATTGAAAAATATAGCACCGGTCAATGATGCAATTCATGAAAGAATTAATAAGGGAAGAGAAGATTTACATGCAAATATACTATCTTGGACATCTTTTGTGATTGTGAGCCCCCATCAAAATATTATATGCCAAAATTGTTTACGTTGGACAAGGAAGACAATGTAATGATTTATGGTTGCTCATATTCGCATAGAAGTTATATTGTCATAGATCCTTCAACATGTGGTGCTTGCCCCCATCTTTGTTAGCCAAAAATTCAGCACTAAGTAGAGATACTACTTTTGCATCCAAAAACACTTTTTTTAACCCAAATCTTATTTTTAAGAGTGCACCATACCTACCTAAGGATTGACTAAGATCCTTCAAGTAAGTTTTCATCGGTGCAATAAGGAAATAAAAATTGCCGCGAAAAGTGTTAGATCATTTGGTGTAAGAGAAAATTGAGCATTGGACGAACTTGTGATGGCAAAGAATAAAAGCGTCAGACTACGTAATAATGGTTTCTATCATAAGGGGCAATATAACATGACGTTCTTTTGCATGAAGGGATTGAGCATACAAACAAAAAGCGCATGGCAACCTCTGCTTCCCTCTATGAAGGGCCTATCTTTTACATTTATGTATTAACTTTTTATGCAAGCGTCAAAGTTCTTCTCTCTCTTCCATTTTATTTTCTCTTTTGGCAAGCATCATGTGGTGAGGAAAGATCTAGGCACTTATATCCAGTTGGATATGGGTAGCATGAGTTATTATTGTTGACATCACCCTTGAGGTGAGTATTTTGGGAGGCGACACTACAAGCCCCTATCTTTCTATGTGTCCAGTTGAAATGATTTTCTCATGTGTATGAAGTGAGTGTTAGCAATCATAGAAGACTATATGATGGTTGAGTATGTGGACTTGCCAAAAAGGCTCCGATATGTGACCCTTCCTAAAAAGATGATGAATTGTAGTTGCAGACTGAGAACATAGTTTGTTTGTTTTCAATAGAGTTTATGCTTTATACTTCGATGTTCTGACGAATTCTTACTTGTTCATGAGAAGTCTATGATAAAAAGTTCTATGATAAAGTTTTATATTAAAGTCTGTTGCTGTTATAATAATATACATGATGCTTCTATGTTCGTATTTTGCTTTTATTGACACCTATCTCTCTAAGCATGTGGACACGTTTTTCGATTTTGGTTTTTGCTTGATGACAAGCGAGGTCTAAGCTTGGGGGAGTTGATACGTCCATTTTGCATCATGTCTTCCTACCGTTATTTATAACTTTTTATGCATAATAATGCTTTTCGGAGTAATTCTAATGCCTTTTCTCCCATAAAATGCAAGGTTAACACAAAGAGGGAGAATTCCGGCAGTTGGAAATCTGGACCTGAAAAAGCTACGTCAGGCTACCTATTCCGCACAACTCCGAATGAGCTGATACTTCACGAGAAATTTTTATGGAATAAATAAGAATTATTGGAGCAAATAACTACCAGAGGGGGCCCACCAGGTGGGCACAACCCACTTGGGGGCGCTAGGGAGCCCAGGCGCGCCCTAGTGGGTTGTGCCCTCCTCGACCCACCTCTGGTGCCCCTCTTATGGTATATAAGTCATTTTGACCTAGAAAAAATTGGGAGAGGACTTTCGGGATGAAGCACCGCGGTCTCAAGGCGAAACTTGGGCAGGAGCACTTTTGCCCTCCGGTGGAGCGATTCCACTAGGGGAACTTCCCTCCCAAAGGGGAAATCATTGTCATAATCATCACCAACAACTCTCCAATCTTGTGGAGGGCAATCTCCGTCAACATCTTCAACAACACCATCTCCTCTCAAACCCTAGTTCATCTCTTGTGTTCAATCTTTGTACCGGAACTATAGATTGGTACTTGTGGGTGACTAGTAGTGTTGATTACATCTTGTAGTTGATTACTATAAGGTTTATTTGGTGGAAGATTATATGTTCAGATCCATTATGCTATTTAATACCCCTCTGATCTTGAGAATGATTATCATTTTTGAGTAGTTACTTTTGTTCTTGAGGTCACGGGAGAAATCTTGTTGCAAGTAATCATGTGAACTTGATATGTGTTCAATATTTTGATAGTATGTATGTTGTGATTCCCTTAGTGGTCTCATGTGAATGTTGACTACATGACACTTGGCCTAAGGGAATGCATTTGGAGTAGTTATTAGATGATGGGTTGCGAGAGTGGCAGAAGCTTAAACCCTAGTTTATGCGCTATTCCGTAAGGGGCTGATTTTGATCCAAAAGTTTAACGCCATGGTTAGATTTATTCTTAATACTTTTCTCGTAGTTGCGGATGCTTGCGAGGGGCTTAATCATAAGTAGGAGGTTTGTTCAAGTAAGAACATCACCTAAGCACCAGTCCACCCACATATAAAATTATCAAAGTAGCAAACACAAATCAAACCAACATGATGAAAGTGGCTAGATGAAACTCCTGTGTACCCTCAAGAACACTTTTCCTATTATAAGAGACCATTTTGGCCTGTCCTTTACCTCAAAAGGATTGGGATACCTTGCTGCACTTTTGCTACCATTATCGTTACTTGCTCATTACAAATTACCTTGCAATCAAACTACTCGTTACTTACAATTTCAGTGCTTGCAGACATTATGATGCAGTGCATCCTCCCCTCATCCCCATGGACTCTACACCAACAATGAAGCACCACGTGGACCCATGACAAGAGCTAGAGCACGTGCAATGTTAACCGAGGTGAACTCCTTCCTAGTTGACATGCATATGGATACAAGTGGAACTTGGTTGCTACCTCACCAAAATACTCTATGCCTCATTAGGTAGAAAGAGGAACACCACTAAGGAGCTCAAGAGCATCACCAAGGATAAGGAGAACCACCCCACGGCCACACAGATCAAGACGGAGCACTACAACAGCTGGACAGGAAGTCCCAGGCGACCCCTTGCCCATGGACTATCCAGCGAGTTGGCACTGGAGCACCCCGTGCGCATGGGCGTGTACCGCGCACACAGGACCCCTGTGCGCACGGGCCCAACTTACCCCGTGCACATGGGCTCTACAGGATGGGCGGCTGAGATGGTGTTTTGGACCTTTCCTTCTTCCACTTCGACCCCAAGCCTATATATTCCGTACCTAGGGTTATGTTTAGGGTTAGCAAAGTATTAGATGCGATATTTGTGAGCTTTGCTCCTCCTATCACCTCCACTGGGGACCAAGGCCTCTTTGGAGAGGATCCACTTGTGGATTTCAAGACCTCCAACTTGGAGAAGACTACCATCATCAAGGCCTCATCTCCGAGGAGTGGGAAGAACTCTACCATTGTATCTTTCCTTTGATTGTGTTTGTGAACTTATGGATCTTGTATTGCTATTCTAGTGGATGTGTAATTTGGTATTGTTGGTTTGAATTCCTCTTTGTGTTCTTGGTGTTCTTCCTCTTTCCCCCTCCAAGTGTGAAAAGATCCATCTTAGGGTTTCACCCTACAACACATTACCTTGCTGAAAACCGCTTGTCATTTCCTTTCGCTCCTCGTTAGGCTTGACATTCATACTTATCGAAAGGACTACGATTGATCCCCTATACTTGTGGGTCATCATCCACATCAGTGTCCCTGTGAGATGGGGTCCTTCTACGTCGTCTTTCTGCTACCGCGTAGCTATATCATTGTGATCGAGGCCCTCCTCATGTTCACTTAATAATGTACATATGTGCAACATCACCGTGTGTGCCACTTGGCCTTGCTATCTGATGTAATACGAACCTCTGTATCAATAAAGTGGTTGTCCATCTGTACCAAGTTGTTGTGCGTTGCCAGAAGACATGATCCATGGGCTGGCAATGCAAGGTAAACCAGTTTCTCTAAGCTGGGGTGCCACATGCATATAGTGCAATATCCAAGACGCTGAACAAACAGCGGAAAGTGGTGCCGGACTTGGTACATGGAGCTGATGAAGAGATCAAGCACATGGTCAAATAACCGATTTATATTTGTTACACAATGTGTACATGCCAAGCTATTCGAAGAGCGGAAAAAAGAAAAAGAAAGGGATAGACAATACGGATGCCTGAATACCGTAAAAGGTGTTTTGATTTTCCATAAGCTCGGGATGTCTATCCGTACAATTCGAAATGTTGAGGCATTTATTGTAAGTAAGAAAAGAGCATTTTACAGAGGAAGTGTTTACACTGGGCCTTGATGCGTGGGTCGAAGCCTCAACTGTGCCCTGGTGCATGTCTGCGCCTTTGCTTCTGCTAGGTAGGGGGGACACCCGTGTAGAAAAATGCATGCCAGTGAGGTGGGCCTTGAATAGGAACCTTGAGAGGTAGCCGTGTTGTCACAACTTGATGCTGGATGAGTCTGGAGTCATACCCATTGCCGTACGAGGACGTGGTAATCCCATAGTTCTGTTAAGCCAAACACAGGGTGTTGTTGTTTGATATAGGCCCCACAACTACCCACGGTATCTTGAGCACGAAGTTGTGCTGACGAGGCACATAGAGCGCGACTATGTTGGGAGTGTCGTGGGGCGCGAGTCCCTATTTGTGACGAATGAGGGCTGGCTCCCATGACGGGGACCAGGCTCAAGCCCGTTTACTTGTATCTCTGGCCTTTACGGCGGGCTGATACCTAGGACTGTTGGCATCGGCTTGGTCTTCGGCTGCCTGGGCCGCGGTATGTTCCTCGGTCCGGAGTGAGCGCTCCGTGTTGCCGTTGATCGTTATGACACCCGAAGGACCATGCATCTTCAGCTTGAGGTATGCGTAATGCGGGACGATGTTGAATTTGGCAAACACCATTCGGCCGAGGAGGGCATGGTAGCCACTGCGGAAAGGGGCAATATCGAAGATCAAGTCTTCATTGCGGAAGTTGTCTGGCGAGCTGAATACCACTTCCAAAGTCACCGTGCCTGAGCAGCGGGCCTCTACTCTTGGAATAACCCCCTTGAAGGTGGTGTTATTGGGTTTGATCCTTGACGGATCGATCCCCATTTTCCTCACTATGTTTGCATAAATCAGATTGAGGCTACTACCTCCATCCATAAGGACTCTCGTGAGGTGGTACCCATCTAAAATGGGCTCGAGTACCAGGGCCGCCGACCCTCCATGATGGATGCTGGTCGGATGGTCCCTGCGGTCGAAGGTGATCGGGCAAGCTGACCATGGGTTAAATTTTGGCGATACGGGCTCTAGCGCGTATACATCTTGTAGCGCGTGTTTCCTCTCCTTTCTTGGTATATGGGTGGTGTGGATCATGTACCGTCTTGACCTCGGGAGGGAAGGGCTTTTCCCCTCCACTATTCGGCCTGCAGGGCACCTCATCGTCCTTGCTCCGAGGACTTCTGCCAGAGTCCTCGGCCGTGAGCTTGCCAGCTTGTTTTATCACCCAACAGTTACGATTGTTGTGGTTGTCGGGCTTCTCAAGGGTGCCATGGATCTGGCAGGGCCTGTCCAAGGTTGCATATAATTTGGTTGGTCCGTCCTGGTTGCCTTTAGAAGGCTTTTTCCGTGACCTGAACTTCGGATTACGGAATCTAGCATTTACTGTCATCTTGTTAACTTGACCGTCGTTGTGGCGATGCTTGTTCTTGTTGCGCCGTGGCTTTCCGTTCCTGTCCCGGACTTCAGAGGTGCCGAGGGCTTGTTAGTTGGTGCTTTTACGAGCCAACCAACTATCCTTTCTAGCGTAGAAGCGGGTCATCAGGGAGGTAAGAACTGCCATTGTCCTCAGTTTGTCCTGGCCGAGCTGACGTGCTAGCCATTCATCTCGAATATTATGCTTAAAGGCAGCTGAGGGAGTCCCGGATTAGGGGGTGTCCGGATAGCCGAACTATCACCTTTGGCCGGACTCCTGGACTATGAAGATACAAGATTGAAGACTTCGTCCCGTGTCCGGATGGGACTTTCCTTGGCGTGGAAGGCAAGGTTGGCGATGCGGATATGTAGATCTCCTACCATTGTAACTGACTATGTGTAACCCTAACCCTCTTCGATGCCTATATAAACCGGAGGGTTTTAGTCCATAGGACGAACAACAATCATACCATAGGCTAGCTTCTAGGGTTTAGCCTCTCTGATCTCGTGGTAGATCTACTCTTGTACTACCCATATCATCAATATCAATCAAGCAGGAGTAGGGTTTTACCTCCATCGAGAGGGCCCGAACCTGGGTAAAAACATCGTGTCCCTTGTCTCCTGTTACCATCCGCCTAGACGCACAGTTTGGGACCCCCTACCCGAGATCCGCCGGTTTTGACACCGACATTGGTGCTTTCATTGAGAGTTCCTCTGTGCCGTCGCCATCAGGAAGGATGCCTCGTCCCGTCTTTAAAGACGGCCTTGTTGCTAAAGGAGCTTTGGCCATCAGCCAAACTCTCCGGCTAGGTGGTTTCCTTATGACCGCCTGTTCGGCCGCCGCGCTGACGATGACTTCTCGGGTCATCGAAAGCAATCTTCACGTTAACTTGGAACTCGCCGAGCAGTTAGATCCGATGGAGCTCTCTTCCTTAAACGAGCTCTTGGATCGCATCGCCGCCCTGGGAGTCGCTACAGACTACGATCAGATTGGGCCTAAACCCGATCTGAGAGAGATTAACTCTCCCCAGGTTACCCACCACGTTGCCATGGTAGAGGAACAATACGGCGACCCTTCTACTATCTTAAGGACTAGCTATGTCCGGATTCCCGATCCCTCCATGCTGGATTACCGTGGAGGGGAGGACGTCACTCAAGCCCTGAACCTAAAGTCAGGCAGCGGGCTAGATTCATTGGACGACATCCAAGAACCCAAGCTTCCAAGTTCGGAAACTTCTTGGCCCCTGAGTCTTAGATTGGATGGGGTTCCGAATTTAATTCCACCCGCCAACCCAAACATAAGCGATTTATCCCAAATCCGGCAAGAGCTCGTAGAAACAGTACACCATTACTGGGCCAGATTCCTCCTGGTTATGAACAGGATAAAGGACTGCCGCGAGGAGGACGCAATTTCATTCTTCTGCAATAATTGCACGGATAAGGGAATCCTCAACGCCGTAACCCGGCGTGAAATTACACGCTTCGCTGACTTGGCGTCCATAGTACAAAAGTACTGTGCGATGGAAAGCGCCTGGAAAACCGAAATCAATTTTTGGGACAATCCGGCCCTGAATACAACCCCAGTCCGAAATAAAAGGGTGCATCATCAAGCACCTAGGTTAAATACCAAAAAGCAAAAACCCTCTATAGGGCATGGAACCATACTGGAGGGATGGCTCAATGGACCCTGCAAAATTCATAGTACAGAGGGCGCCACTCCAACTCATAGCCTTAGAGCATGTTGGATACTACAACAGGTGGCCAAAAGTGGCGAAGAGCTTCTAACTCCAGAGCACCAGCCCAGGGATACCAGTACGGTATTAACAGTCTTCGAGACTTTCGCATGGAGTCTACCAAGTAGCAATAATAAACCCATGGAGTGACACGGCTATTACCTTTAATGCCAGTGACGAACCTAAATTCCGAAAAGCCCGAGCACCAGCCGCATTGGTCTTCAGTCCAATAGTGGACGGCTTTCGCCTTACCAAGGTACTCATGGACGGTGGCAGCGGACTGAACCTCATTTACGAGGAAATCCTCCGAAAAATGGAAATAGACTAGAGCCGCATTGAGCGAAGCAGCACAACCTTTAGAGGAATAATCCCCAGTCGGGAAGCATGTTGTACTGGAAAAATCACACTGGATGTGGTGTTCGGCATGTCGGATAATTACAGGTCCGAGGAGGTCACGTTCCAAGTGGCCCCGTTCAGCAGCGGATATCACGCTCTATTAGGGCGAGAGGCATTCACAATTTTTCAAGCTATACCCCATTACGGGTACATGAAGCTCAAAATGCCCGGGCCCAACGGAATCATCACTATTGCTAGTGACCCGGACATAACACTCCGCGCCGAAAACAAGACAGCCGCACTGGCCCTTGAGGCACTATTCGAAGCCCTAGCAGCCGAGGAACTCACTGCGCTGTGCTCCACGGTGAACAGGGACGATGTGATACTCGATAAGAGATCCAAGTCCACCTCCTTTAAACCGGCGGACGAAATAGTCAAATTCCAAGTCCATCCAACAGACCCTATAAAAACGGCCTCCATCGGGGCACAATTAAACCCTGATGTAGACGCCGCACTACGAGAATTCCTACGTGAAAATTGGGACATTTTTGCCTGGCACCCTTCAGACATGCCAGGAATCCCACGCCGGCTGGCCGAGCACAGCCTAAACATCCTAAAATAATTCAAGCCAGTCAAACAAGCTCTTCGGCATTTCTCCAAACCCAAGAGGCAGGCCATGGGAGAGGAGTTAGCCAAACTATTGGAGGCCGGATTCATCAGAGATATAAAACATCCGGACTAGCTAGCAAACCTGGTGATGGTACCAAAGAAGGACAAATCCTGGCGCCTATGCGTCGATTTCAAGGACCTTAACAAGGCTTGCCCAAAGGATCCCTTCCCCCTCCCCCGCATCGATCAAATTATCGATGCTACCGCAGGACATGATTCGTTGTGCTTCCTCGACGCATACTCCGGCTACCACCAAATTAAGATGGCAGAGCCCGACCAAGCCGCAACGGCATTCATCACCCCATACGGCCCATTCTGCTTCAACACAATGCCCTTCAGGCTCAAAAATGCCAGCGCAACGTATCGGCGCATGATTCAGACATGTCTGACAAACCAGATCGGCAAAATAGTGGAGGCATACGTAGACGATGTGGTCGTTAAAACCAAGCATGTCGAAACTCTAGTAGACGACTTGAGGCTCAAATTTGATAATCTCCGAACATATGACATCAAGCTCAACCCGGAAAAATGCGTTTTCGGTGTACCAGCCAGAAAGCTCTTAGGCTTCATTGTATCCGACGGAGGAATTGAAGCAAACCCATCCAAGATCCGAGCTCTGTCACAATTGGATATCCCAAAGGACCTCAAACAAATACAAAAATTGACGGGATGCGTGGCAGCTCTAAGCCGCTTTATCTCCCGTTTGGGAGAAAAGGCATTACCCCTTTATCGCCTCCTCCGATGCACCAAACACTTCAAGTGGACAGATGCCGCCACGGATGGACTCAAAGAAATAAAATCCACATTGGCAACAAACCCAGTCCTGGCCGCGCCCAACATGGCGAACCAATGCTATTATATATCGCGGCAACTCATCAAGTTGTGAGCGCGGTGCTCGTTGTCGAATGAGAAACGGACGGACACAAGTTCCCCCTTCAAAAACCAGTTTACTATGTGTCCACTGTCCTAACTCCATGTAAGTGGTGTTCATGGCATCCCGGAAGCTGTGACACTACTTTCAAGAGTGTTCGATAACAGTAGCCTCCAAAGTACCTCTTAATGACATTATAAACAACCGCGACGCGACGGGCTGGATTGCCAAATGGGCCATTGAGCTCCTCCCGTTCGACATAACCTATAAGCCACGGCGAGCTATTAAGTCGTAAGTTTTGGCCGACTTCGTCGCCAAATGGACTAAAGCCGAACTCCCTAAAGAGTATGGCACATATTCCAACTGGATCATGCACTTCGACGGCTCCAAAATGTTGGCTGGTCTGGGGGCTGGCGTTGTTCTGACGTCCCCAACCGGAGATACAGTTCAATATGCACTACAGATAATGTACACGGACTCCAACAACACAGCTGAATACGAGGCCCTTCTACATGGCCTCCGGATGGCAGTCTCCATGAGCATTCAATGCCTAGAGGTGCGCGGGGATTCGAACCTCGCGATATCCCAAATAAATAGAGACTTTGATGCCAAGGATCCGAAAATGGCAGCTTATCGCAACGCCATCCTAAAAATGTCTGCTCGGTTTGAGGGGCTCGAATTTCACCATATAGCCCGGGATAACAACCAGGCAGCAGACATATTGGCACGCATTGGCGCAAAGCGCAATGCCGTCCCTCCCAACATCTTCCTGGAGAGGCTATTCAAGCCATCCGTACTATGGGAGGGGGAGTCCAGAAATAACAACCCGGACCCAACCGCACTGCCCGACACCGAACATTCTGAAACAATTGGTGGTTCTGCCAACGAAGTAACATCCTCAGCCCACATAATAATGGCAGTCATTGCCCCATGGATGGAACCATTCCTAGCCTACCTAATCAGGCAGGAACTTCCCGAGGACCAAAACGAGGCCCGCTGCATAGTGTGGCGATCTAAGGCCTATAAGGTCCATGAGGGAGAGCTTTACAAGAAAAGCACAACCGGAGTCCTTCAAAGGTGTATCTCCGAAGAGGAAGGGCGGAATCTTCTGGCTGAAATTCATGCCGGACTCGGCGGGCACCACGCCGCAGTCCGGGCCCTTGTAGGCAAGGCCTTCCGTACAGGATTTTATTGGCCGACGGCCCGGGCAGATGCTCAGGACTTAGTCCAATGATGCGTCGGTTGCCAACTCTTTGCTAATCAAAGCCACATGCCACCCATCGCCCTCAAAACTATACCCATGACCTGGCCCTTCGCGGTCTGGGGGCTTGACATGGTTGGACCCCTTAAAGGAGGAACCCACAAGCAAAAATACCTACTGGTCATGGTGGATAAATTCACCAAATGGATAGAGGGCAAACCTGTTAAGACGGCCGAATCCGGACCGGTGATAGACTTCATATCAGGGGTTGTACACCGTTACGGTGTCCCCCATAGCATCATCACTGATAACGACACGAACTTTATGGCCGACGAGGTCAAACTCTGGTGCAAAAACATGGGCATCAAGCTCGACTATGCTTCAGTCTATCACCCTCAAACTAACGGTCAAGTCGAGCGAGCAAATGGTCTAATCATGAGCGGCATCAAACCCAGATTAGTGCGGTCCCTCAAGGAATCTAACATGCACTGGGTAGAGGATATCAACTCTGTACTCTGGGGGCTGCGGACCACTCTGAATCGCACCACCGGATTTACACCATTCTTTATGGTATACAGCGCAGAGGTAGTTTTGCCCTGCGATATAATTCATGACTCACCTCGCATGCGCATGTACGAAGAAAGAGAAGCCGAGCTCGATCGGCAGGACAGTTTGGACGCCTTGGAGGAGCAGCGTGATGTGGCAAAATCCCGTTCCACATTCTATCAACAGCAAGCTCGAAGATATCAAAGCAGAGAAGTACGAGCCAAAAACTTACAATGTTGGCGAGTTAGTTCTACGCCCGCCGGACAAGAAAAAGGACAAACTCAAGCCCAAATGGGAAGGTCCCTTTATCATCGACCAAGTCCTGACCGGCGGAGCATACCGTGTGCGAGATGCATCGGATAACTGACTCGAGCCGAACCCATGGAACACAGCCCGTCTCCGAAGATTCTACGCCTAGCGCCGGATTCTGAGTTCGTCTCCTTCCTCTGTCTATATTTTAGATATTAGCTGTCTTCTGTTTCTCTCCTTCTCCCTCCTTTTCTCTTATAGCCTCTGAAGGCTTGTTTGCGCATTGTTCGCACACACTTGACGCGCTATCCGTGCTCATCATACCTGGGGGCTTCTTTAACAGAAGCTTATTTATACGGGCTTCATGCCCAACACATGTGTCACACTTCCGCATGTATCTTTTATTCACCATCATATGCATCGATATGACTTAAGTTTTGGCCAAGCTGGGTTGCCTTGCTCCTGTGCTTACCCCTACGTTCCCGATTATTCGGCTAGGTGGTAAAGGGAGCACCTTTGCGATTGTTACTGCTGGGTCAGCCGGATGTGTACCTCAGACTGGGTCAAGCCGAAAGCTAGCGTTCTTAAGGGAATATTCGGTCGGTGAACTAAAAGACGATTTCTTAGCTATTTATTTATCTGCCCCCAGGTGTTTTTCTGCTTTTTTCGCAGTCCGCACATGCACTTTAGGGCATGCCTCCCAGGGAAAGGAACCCCTAACGGAACTATTCTCCCTGGAAGATGTTTCTTACTAACCATGTAATATAACATAACTAGTTGGGCACTTGTCTGATAGAGCACTAATGACCCCTACGCCTGGTCTCCACGCATGCCCCGGTTCTTATAAAACCGCGAGGGTATTCGGACACACTCCGGACTATTGGGTCCCGAGGTTGAAGCGAAAAGGTCCGCTATGACAAACGATCTACAATCCGGCTAGAAGGAATTTTACATGTCACCTGAAATTACATAGTCAATTCGACTGATTGTATTCCTCTTCAATGCCATCTAATAGGCTTTCTAGTTTACAGTCTTGCTGGGAATACTTTGCGGCCAACTCTACTTGGCCGTACACTAAGCTCATAGGGATCTCCTTCCCATCGGGCCCCGCAGGTCCGACCTCGGCCATGTGGTTTGGGTCAGCCTTCATGTACCGCGTCTTCACCATGGCCCAGGCCTCCCTGGCGCCTTGACGGCATGCCGATATCTTCCATAATCAGAAGCACCGCCGCGCTCCCTGAAGCCTCTCTGCAAGCTCTCCAAGGCCTTCGGGCAGGGAGACAGATGGCCACAAGGCCTGGGCGACGTCTTTCATCACTTGCCGAACTCGTTCGTGCAGTTGCAAGAGCTCGGTAAGAAGGTCACCTATAGAACCGGGCATTTCCTCTGCAGGACGGCCTGTGAGCATACCTACAGACATAGCTCTATTAGTCCACTTCCTCTCCGAACTCTTTTTCAAAGTTCGTTCAAGCACTTACTAAAAATGCCGCGTCGAAGCCGCCGATTCTCCTTAACGGAGTCAGACAGCTGGGCACGAACATCCTTTATTTCCTCACCCAGCTGGGTGTTGGCATCTTGGAGAATATTTTTCTCTTGCCTCACCCTTGTAAGCACATTCTCGCTGGCCTTTAACCGGCGCAAGAGAGGTTGCTTGTCGGGATCTATCCTGGCGCCATCTGCAATATTATTGTCAGACTTATACACATGCCACACTTCACAAATTACTTATATTTTGAAGCATATATTACCAGAGGGGTCTCTTTGGCTTCCCCCGCCGTGGCTAGTCCGGCCTCAAGTTGGGCTTTGCACTCCTCTAGCTCCTGGGACAGTTGGGCATTCTTTTCTGTAAGATCCTGCACAATAAATGATCCTTAAATCAGTCATTCTAACTATTTCAAGTCTCGGGGGCTACTGGCATATATAACTGTCAAATTTTCTCACCCGTATGTCTTTTACATACTGCTCCGTGGCTCTGGCTAGACCATTTTGAGTGGCACGGAGGTGCGCATCTCCCGAATTAAAGGCGTTCAATGCCTCTGGGGAGAAACATGCGTCATGAAGAACTGTCAAGCGATGCCTGTGATTCATGGCACTCTCCACCTCGAAATTGGTGGCAGATAACCTGTCGGCATCCTATGTCGAAGGAGCGTCTGATGCACGCCTCGTGTTCGCCTCCGCTTCTGGACCTCGCTTTGGAGCCTGGCGAGCGGAGGATTGATTGGCAACCTCTCCGGATATAGTCCGGCGAGCGCTCTTCTTCCTGAAAATAGCACGAGCGTTAGTATGCCTCCCGGGAATAAAACCTGGGAGTAAGATGACACGCCATACTATCGCACCGGCGTTTCAATCTGGACCGCACTTCTTTTCAGCCTGTTGGGCCTTGCTGTCCTTTGTTGACTAGCCGTCACAGGCTCGGCCTTCCGCCTCAAGGACTTCCCCTGCGAAACACCATTGGTATACGGTGATCAAAAATAAGCACGGATGGGTCATTTTCAAAGTATTGGGACTTCGGTCTCAGTTACCTGCGAGGCTGGAAGTATTCCAGGGTAATCGGCCGTAATGGCGACCAAGGCATTATCGATGCTCAGTTGGTGAAATACCCCATCAATCAGCTCCACCGATATGTCCGGATCCTCTTGAGAGGCCGGATCGAGGAACCGTTCCGGGTCCTCGGGTTGTGGAGGCAGGCTGTTCATATCCTTTACGGCCTGGCGCAGTTCCTACGTTGAAATCACAAAATAAGATACTTGACTACGGGAATATGGATCGGATGGGCAAAAAGAAATATCCGCTTACCCAGCTTGGAGGATTGTTCATAGAAAATCCGTTCGGTGCATTGACACAGAGAAATTCCTCCTCTTCTCCCTTGTACAGTGCGGATAAGATCTTCATCAGATCGGTGACCGATCCCGACCCCTTACGGCCGTAGCGGGTGGCATCGTCCTCCCCGTTGAAATCCCACATGGGGTGGCCTCTATACTGGAGCGGCTGCACCCCCCGCATAATGCATGTGGCCATGACCTCAATCATGGTCAGTCCGGAATGAGCTAACAACCTAATTCGGCTCATCAGGTAAAGGACGTCCCTGTCATTTTCCTTCTGCCAACTTAGGCGTTTCTTCAAAGGAGCATCATTGAACTCAGGGAGGCCGACCCGAACAGGGTCCGGCAGGGGGACATCTTCTATATAAAACCATTCTAAAGGCTAGTCTTCGGACGCCTTCTTCGGGGTTCCGGATAGATATCCGGTCCCGGTGATGCGCCATAGTTTGGCTCCGCCCACTTGATATATTGACCCCTCTTGAGAACGGGGCACAAGGCAGAACAGCTTCTTCCACAGTGCAAAATGAGCCTCGATGCCCAAAAACAGCTCGCAAAGGCCCACGAAGCCCGCAATATGCAAAATGGACGCAGGCGTGAGGTTGTGCAACTGGAGGCCGTAGAACTCCACGAGCCCCCGGAGAAACGGATGAATTGGAAATCCGAGCCCTCTAATCAAATAAGGGACAAGGCATACCCGCTCTCCTTTGGAGGGACTGGGGACACTCTCCGCTTGCTTTCCGCCCTTATAGGTGGCGAGTCCGGCTCAAACCGGAACCATGAAGGCTGGGGGAAGAAATCCCTTGGTTTCGAGCGCCACTAGCTCGCTGTGCGGGACGGAGCATCTCTCCCAATCTCCAGGTCGAGGGCTGGAAGGGCGAGAGGAGGAGCCGCGTCGACTGTCCATGATGGAATGGATTTCTGTCAGATGCGCTCCGATGAATGCTCGCGAAGGGGGGATGGTGTGATTCGGATCTAGATCCCCGTCTCTTTTGTAGGCAGCTCATTTGCGCAGCTAGGGGATAAAATTGAAAATACCATGGCTTTTCGCATTCGTTCAACATGTGGAAGATGGCCATTATTGGGCGTGGAAGCCGGGAGCGCATTATTTATAAGGAGCCGGACGCTATTCAACAAGTACACAGGATTTGGAGAAGAACCCGCCTTGCAATGCCGAAGAAAATATGCGCGGCGGACTCATCGTCATTGAAGCCTGGTTCGGGGGCTACTAAGGGAGTCCCGGATTAGGGGGTGTTCGGATAGCTGATCTATCACCTTTGGCCGGACTCCTGGACTATGAAGATATAAGATTGAAGACTTCGTCCCGTGTTCGGATGGGACTTTCCTTGCCGTGGAAGCCAAGGTTGGCGATGCGGATATGTAGATCTCCTACCATTGTAACCGACTCTGTGTAACCCTAACCCTCTTCGGTGCCTATATAAACCGGAGGGTTTTAGTCCGTAGGACGAACAACAATCATACCATAGGCTAGCTTCTAGGGTTTAGCCTCTCTGATCTCGTGGTAGATCTACTCTTGTACTACCCATATCATCAATATCAATCAAGCAGGAGTAGGGTTTTACCTCCATCGAGAGGGCCCGAACCTTGGTAAAAACATCGTGTCCCTTGTCTCCTGTTACCATCCGCCTAGACGCACAGTTCGGGACCCCCTACCCGAGATCCGCCGGTTTTGACACCGACAGTAGCTATAGCTTCGGCATCTGGACAATCGACGATCTGGTTTTTCTTGGTCAAAAACCGATTCCAAAATTGCTGGGCTGACTCTCCGGGCTGTTGGATTACTTGGCTCAGGTCATCGGCGTCCGGAGGCCGGACATAAGTGCCCTAAAAGTTATCTTGGAAGGCATCCTTAAGCTCTTACCAACATCCTTGGAGTCTTCGGGGAGGCTATTTAACCAGTGTCTACCTGGACCCTTGAGCTTTAGCGGTAAATACTTGATGGCATGGAGATCGTCTCCTCGTGCCATATGAATGTGCAGTAGAAAGTCTTCAATCCATACGGCCGGATCTATTGCCCCGTCATATGGCTTAGTGTTTACAAGATTGAATCCTTCCGGGAGTTGGTGCTGCATTGCCCTATCTGTGAAACACAGAGGATGAGCGGCACCCCTGATTCAAGCTACATCGCGTTGGAGATCGTCTGTCATCCAGACTCATTGCTGTTCCCGAGGTTTGTCATTTCGGTCTAGCCAAGCTTGGTATCCGTCCCGTCTAACAGGAGGATTATATCTGGGTCTGTAAATGGACCTTGTCAGACCCGCCCGAGTGTCCAGGTCATGTCGTAGGTCATACTCATAACCTGGCTGTAATGGCTCCTTGCCTTGATGGCAAGGTGGAGCGGGAGTCTATTTGGCTTTATCAGT
>NC_041381.1:255279147-255334759 GCF_002162155.2 Triticum dicoccoides | reverse complement strand
CGGCTGTTCTGCCTGAGTGTGCCAGCTCTGTGGCCTCGTCATCGAATTGCGGCAGTAGTCTTCACTTCGGGTAGCTCTTGGTCTATCATTCATGGCCGCACTCCTCTTCGGTAGCTAGGACTTTAGTCCATCTGTCTTTGAGGGTATCCTGTTCGCCCTTTATATTTTGCCGCTGTTTCTTTAGGCTACGAGCGGTGGTAATGAGCTGCCATTTGAATCGCTCTTGGTCCAGCGGGTCTTCGGGGACGATGAAATCTTCGTCACCCAAACTGACCTCCTCTTCGGAAAAGGGGAGGTAGTTACTATCTTTGGAGTCATTGAGGTCTTCAAGATTGAGCTGGTCCTCATGCTCTTCGTGGTTGTCTTATGGTTGTTCATCGGCACCGGGGTCGCCAAGGTTGTCCGCATTATCTGAAGTGCCGTTCTCTCTGGTGTTAGTTGATACGTCTCCAACGTATCTATAACTTATGAAGTATTCATGCCATATTTACCACAATTTTATATGGTTTTGGTATGATTTGGATGGAACTAACCCGGACTGACGCTGTTTTCAGCAGAACTACCATGGTGTTGTTTTTTGTGCAGAAATAAAAGTTCTCCAAATGCAATGAAACTTTTTGACGATTTTTTGGAACAAAAGAGGCACTAGAAGCTTTGTGGGAGGGCCAGAAGAGCCACGAGGAGGGCACAACCCATCAAGGCGCACCAGAGGGGCATGGCTTGCCCTGGTGGGTTGTGCTCACCTTGAGGCCCATTTTCGCATGAAACCAACGCCAAAAAATCCTATAAACAGAGAAACCATCATAGATAACCATAGATCAGAAGTTCCACCACCGCAAGCCTCTATAGCCATGAAAAACCAATCTAGACCCTGTTCTGGCACCCTGCCGGTGGGGGAAATCATCACCGGTGGCCATCTTCATCATCCCTATGGCCATTTTCATCATCACCGGTGGGGAAAATCATCATCGATGAGGAGGGAGTAGTCCACCCTCTGGGTTGAGGGTTTGTACTAGTAGCTATGTGTTTAATCTCTCTCTCTCTCTCTCTCTCTCTCTCTCTCGTGTTCTTGATATGGCACGATCTTGATGTATCGCGGGCTTTATTAATATAGTTGGATCATATGGTGTTTTCCCCTCTCTATCTTGTTGTGATGAATTGAGTTTTCCCTTTGAGATTTTGTTTTATCAGATTGAATACTTCTATGGATTTGAGAATACTTTTATGGGCATCATATTGCTTCACTTGATATGTGTTTTGGCACTCAACTCGTGGATTCCCGAGGTGACATTTGGGTAATCTATGCATAGGGGTTGATGCACGTTCTCGTCTTTGTTTCTCTGGCAGAAATCTTGGGGCACTCCTTGAGGTTCTTTGTGTTGGATTGAGTATTATAAATCTGAAATTGTTTGATGCATATCGTATAATCAACTCATGGATACTCGTGGTGACATTGGAGTATCTAGGTGACATTAGAGTTGGTTGATGTGTATCATATGGTGTTATTTTAGTACGAACTCTTGGTTAGACCGATCGAAAAGGATAACTTGATGTTATTTTAGTATGAACTCTAGGATAGATTGATTGGAAAGAATAGATTTGAGGTGGTTTCGTACCCTACAAACTATTTCTTCTTATGCTCTCCGCTAGATAAGAACTTTGGAGTGATTCTTCATTGCACGTTGAGGGATGGTTATATGATCCAGTTATATTAGCATTGTTGAGAGATTGCACTAGTGAAAGTACAGACCCTAGGCCTCATTTTCAAGCATTGAAATACTGTTTGGGCTCCGTTTTATCAATTGCTACCTTGCTGGTTTTTTGTTCCTATTAAAAAAAATCAATATCTACTATCATTACTACACTTGTGTCACCATCTCTTCGCCGAACTAGTGCACCTATACAATTTACCATTGTATTTGGTGTGTTGGGGACACAAGAGACTTCTTATTATTTGGTTGCAGGGTTGTTTGAGAGAGACCATCTTCATCCTACGCCTCCCACAGATTGATAAACCTTAGGTCATTCACTTGAGGGAAAATTGCTACTGTCCTACAAAACTCTGCTCTTGGAGGCCCAACACGAGTCTACAAGAATAAAGTTGCGTAGTAGACATAAAGCTCTTTTCTGGCACTATTGCCGGGGAGGTGAGTGCTTCAAGGTATATCTTTAGATCTTGCAATTGAATCTTTCAGCTTGTTTTATCACTAGTTTGGTTTATAAAAAGAAAACTACAAAAAATGGAATTGAGTGTGCATCATATTATTCATATTTATAATGTTTTTCATGAAAATGATGGAAAGGAAAATTGTGCTCAATTGATAGAAGAAGAATTCTATAAAATGTTTGACAAAAAAATTTGAATGATGAGCATGACTGCAATGTTGTTGGTATGAACTCTTTGAATATCCATGATGCTAACGATATGCAAAGCCATAAGCTTGAGGTTGCTATGTTTGATGAACATGATACTTTTAGTCCCCCAAGTTTTTATGAGAAAATTTATTATGATGATTGCATGCCTCCTATTTATGATGATTATATTGATGAAAGTGGATTTGGATAGGTCATGACTTTATTTAATGGCGAATCCACTATTTCAGAAGAGATTTCAATTGATTATTATGAGAACGAAGTTGCTATCTATGATGATTATTGTGATGACACTGATGATATAAAGAATAATGATAGTCATGAAACATGTCATCATCATTTTAATGCTCAAATTTATTATGTAAATCAAATATCTCATCATAGTTATTTTGTTGAGTTTGCTCCCACCACTATTCATCACAATAAATTTGCTTATGTGGAGAGTAATAAAATTTCTATGCTTGTGGATCATGAAAAGAATGCTTTATGTGATAGTTATATTGTTCAATTCATTCATGATGCTACTGAAAATTATTATGAGATAGGAACATATGCTTGTACGTATTGCAATAATATCAAGTTTCCTCTCTATGTGTTGAATATCTTGAAGTTTTGCTTGTTTTACCTTCCTATTCTAGTTGATTCTTGTTCCCATAAATTGTTTGCTCAAAAGATTCCTTTGCATATGAAGTGGGTTAGACTTAAATGTGCTAGTCATATGCTTCATGATGCTCTCTTTGTGTTTCAATTCTTATCTTTTATGTGAGCATCATTGAAATTGTTATGCCTAGCTAAAAGGCATTAAAGAAAAGCGCTTGTTGGGAGACAACCCAACACATTTTCCTACTATTTTTGTGTGTTCACATGATTAAGATACTGTAGTACTCATGTTTTATAGCTTTTGTTTCAATGAAGTACCAAGTAAAGCCTTTGGGATAGTGTGGATGATAGTTGACTTGATTCTGTGCAAAAACAAAAACTTTTGTGCCCAGTAACATAATTGATCTGCTCTACTGGAACGTGATAAATTCTTGATTTTTTTACAGACGATTGATACAAAATTTACCTACGTTGTCCTAATTTTTCAGAATTTTTGGAGTAGCATAAGTATGGCCGTTGTCCAGATCATTATAGACTTTTCTGTTTTGACAGATTCTGTTTTCAATACATAGTCTGCTTGTTTCCTAGTTTCTATGGCTTATATTGCTCAATATATATCGTGGAAATAATAAGGTACCATAAAAATTGTGTGCGAACAATTATGAATCTTGTCTTTGATAGTACCAAAGTGAATGGTTTGCTCTTTATCATACTAACCTATCTCACGAAGTTCCGTTAAGTTTTGTGTGATTGAAGTTTGCAAGTTTGGGTGAGATATCGATATGAGGAGAATAAGGAGTGGCAAGACCCTAAGCTTGGGTATGCCCAAGGCACCGCAAGTTAATATTCAAGGAAGATCTAAGCAACTAAACTTGGGGATGCCCCAGAACGCATCCCCTCTTCCGTCTTCAACATTATCGGTAACCTCATTTAGAGCTATATTTTTATTTGTCACATGATATGTGTTTTGGTTGGAGCATCATTTCATTTTATTTGTATTTTCTTTCTTCTATTTATAATAATGTTTTGCATCTTTCATTTCAATAAAAATGTCAAGGATTGCCTTTACCATGCTTATTTTGCAAGTCTACATGTTGCTGTTTGAAAACGGGAAGTTTTCTATCATTGTCTGAATTATTCTGGAAAGTCAGAACATGATAAAATCTTGAAATTTTTACACATTGTGCTATGATATATTTCCTACAGTGTGATAATTTTTCAGAATTTTTGGAGTTACATAAATATGAATATCCTTGCATCCTTTATAGACTGTCTTGTTTAGACAGATTGCTGTTATGTTTGCATTGTTTGCATATGTTTGTCTATTTAATGATTCTATTTCAGGATTGGAGTTTAAGTATGCATACGCATTCAGTATGCAATGTTGAATAATATTTTAGTTATTTGCTATAGTACAGAACGATAAGGTTTTGCATTGATTTATACTAAATTATCTCACGAGTTCTTGTTGAGTTTTGTGTGGATGAAGTTTTTGAGATTTAGGAAAACCAGGACATAAAAGGAATTAAGGAGACACACAAGCTCAAGCTTGGGGATGCCCAAGGCATCCCAAGATAACATTTCAAGAAGTCTCAAGCATCTAAGCTTGGGATGCCCCGGTAGGCATCCCACCTTTCTTCATCAAGAATTATCCGCTAGTATCGGTTGAGCCTATCTTTTTGCCTCTCCACATGAGTTGTGCTATTCCTAGAATGTCATTTTATATTGATTTGCTTGCTGTTTTAATAAAATACTTAGATCTAGAAGTTTCTAAATAAGAGAGAGTAATCAAATAGCTACCCATTTACTTAACAATTCACTTGATCTTAACTTATATCTTTTTGGAGTAGTTTGTCACTTACTCTTGTGCTTCACATATATCCTATGAGTAAATTGTTGAATGAACTGAATATCATGAAGTTGAAATTATATGTTCATATCATGACTAGTAGATGCTTCACATTGGGTTTAGGAAGTGAAATCTTTTGAAGCTTGACAATCACAATGTTGGTCATATAAGCAATTCATGAATGATTAGTATAAGGAAGAGAACTTTCACGTACAAATATATTATCTTCGACACCTTCTATGATTGTGAATATCCATTAATTATATTCAAGCTTCAGAAAATTAATTGAAGTTGGACAAGGAATACAACATAATGAGTTATGTTTGGGTATATTTGCATAGAAGTTATATTGTTATGGATCCTCCAACATGTGGTGTTTGCTTAGGATCTTTTTCTAGCCAAAAATTCGTACTAAGTAGAGGAAGTACTTGTGCATCCGAAAACACTTAAACCCAGTTTCTTGCCATGAGTGTCTACCATACCTACCTATGGATTGAATAAGATCCTTTAAGTAAGTTGTCATCGGTGCATAAAGCAATAAAAAATGCTCCTAAATATGTTTGATCTTTTATTGTAAGGGAAAATTGAGCGTTGTATGAACTTGTGATGGCAAAGTAATAAAAATGACAGACGGCATAATGAAGGTTGCTATCATAAGGGGCAATATAATGTGACGTTCCTTTGCATTAAGAGCTTGGGCATCCAAAAATAAAAAGCACATTACAACCTCCAGTTCCCTCTGCGAAGGGCCTATCTCTTACTTTTCAGTATTTACTTTTATGCAAGAGTTAATAGTATGCATGCTCATTTCAAAATCAATTATTCTCTAGTTAGCAAGCATCATGTGGTGGGCAAATATCTAGGCACATATGACCAGTCAAATATATTTGATCATGAATTATTATTGTTGACAATTATCTCTATGATAAATGAGTTGGGAGGCGAAACATTAAGCCTCTATCTTTCTGTGTGTTCGATGGATGCCATTTGTTCTAAGAATATGCTTTGAGTACTAGCAATCATAGAAGACTATATGATGATTGAGTATGTGGAGCTCTTACTTAGACTCTGTTGAATCAGTTGAATTGCAATTGTTTGGTGACTAAGAATATAGGTTGTTGAGTTTCAAGAGAATTCATTGTTTGAACCTTAACATGTGAATTGGTTGCTACTTTAACATGACAAGTTTTATGATAAAGATTTACTATTATGATGATTGGAAAAGTGACTGAAATTATCATTGATCAATTTTATGCACTTTGCTAGCATTCACACTTCATAAATTATTTCTTTTATCCTTTACCTACTCGAGGACGAGTAGGAATTAAGCTTGGGAATGCTGATACATCTCCAACGTATCTATAATTTATGAAGTATGCATGCCTTATTTACAACAATTTTATATGGTTTTGGTATGATTTGCATGGAACTAACCTGGACTGATGTTGTTTTCAGCAGAACTAACTTGGTGTTGTATTTTTGTGCAGAAATAAAAGTTCTCCAAATGCAACGAAACTTTTTGTCGATTTTTTTGGAACAAAACATGCACTAGAAGCTTTGTCGAAGGGCCATAAGAGCCACGAGGAGGGCACAACCCATTAGGGTGCGCCAGAGGGGCTTGATTTACCCTGGTGGGTTGTGCTCACCTCGAGGCCCATCTTGCGTGAAATCAATGCCAAAAAATCCTTTAAATGGAGAAACCAACAAAAATAACCCTAGATCAGAAGTTCCTCCACCGCAAGCCTCTATAGCCATGAAAAACCAATCTATACCCCATTTCGGCACCCTGTCGGAGGAGGGAGTCATCACCGGTGGCCATCTTCATCATCCCTATGGCAACCATGATGAGGAGGGAGTAGTCCACCCTCGGGGTTGAGGGTTTGTACCAGTAGCTATGTGTTTAATCTCTCTCTCTCTCTCTCTCTCTCTCTCTCTCTCTCTCTCGTGTTCTTGAGATGTCACAATCTTGATGTATCGCGGGCTTTGTTAATATAGCTGGATCATATGGTGTTTTCCCCTCTATTTTGTGATGAATTGAGATTTCCCTTTGAGATTTCGTTTTATCAGATTGAATACTTATACGGATTTGAGAACACTTGATGTATGTTTGGATATGAATACCTGTGGTGACAATGGGGTATCATATTGATTCACTTGATATGTGTTTTGGCATTCAACTCGCGGATTCCCAAGGTGACATTGGGGTAATCTATGCATAGGGGTTGATGCATGTTCTCGTCTTTGTTTCTCCAGTAGAAATCTTGGGGCACTCTTTGAGGTTCTTTGTGTTGGATTGAGTATTATGAATCTTTAATTGTTTGATGTATATCGTATAATCAACTCATGGATACTCTCGGTGACATTGGAGTATCCAGGTGACATTAGAGTTGGTTGATGTGTATCATATGGTGTTATTTTAGTATGAACTCTTGGTTAGATCGATCAAAAAGAATAGCTTGATGTTACTTTAGTACGAACTCTAGGTTAGATTGATTGGAAAGAATAGCTTTGAGGTGGTTTCGTACCCTACAAACAATTTCTTATTATGTTCTCTGCTGGATAATAACTTTGGAGTGATTCTTCATCGCACGTTGAGGGATGGTTATATGATCCAGTTATATTAGCATTGCTGAGAGATTGCACTAGTGAAAGTACAAACCCTAGGCCTCATTTTCAAGCATTGAAATACCGTTTGTGCTCCGTTTTATCAATTGCTACCTTGCTAGTTTTTTGTTCCTATTAAAAAAATGAATATCTAGTATCATTACTACACTTGTATCACCATCTCTTCACCGAACTAGTGCACCTATACAATTTACCATTGTATTTGGTGTGTTGGGGACACAAGAGACTTCTTATTATTTGGTTGCAGGGTTGTTTGAGAGAGACCATCTTCATCCGATGCCTCCCACAGATTGATAAACCTTAGCTCTTCGACTTGAGGGAAAATCGCTACTATCCTACAAAGCTCTGCGCTTAGTGGCCCAACACGAGTCTAAAAGAATAAAGTTGCGTAGTAGACATAATCCGTGTTGCTCGCATGGGTTCGACGTGCCTTGGAGCGGCGGTGTTGTCTGCTTTGTTTTGGCGGCTCATCACTGGGCTTGTTGTTATCCTTCCTGGGGGTGCCTTCGCCGTCTTTCGGGGTGTCCACCATGTAGATGTCGTAAGTGGACGTGGCCGTCCAATGGCCGGTGACGGGGGCAGCAGCATCGGTGTTCCCCGTAGCTCCACTATCCTCGTCCATGTATTTAGTGTTTTCCGAGGTGTAGTCCAACATGTCGGTTAAGTCTTTCACTGTGGCCACTAGGTGGGTGGTGGGCGGTTCGTAAAATTCCCTGTAATTCACCTTGAGGGGCGGCTGAACGTAGGCCGAGGGTGGATCATCTCGAATAGCCATCCTCTGGATTTGGTCTAGCACCTCATTTAACAAGGCGAGGCTTGCCAAGCTAGTATGTGGTGGCCGCTGGGGACCGATCTCCATCGTGGCGCGGCGAGGAATGATCTGGGTGTGGGCTAAATCCCGGTCTTCGAGGGCCGAGTTACACTCGAGGCCCGGGGTCGGCTTCGTGGCCAAATAGGCAGGAGAGACCGAGGCTAAAGCCTGGTTTTGGACGTTACTTCTGTATTGGGGCTTGAAGCCAAGTTGGTGAGGGGCAGTTTGGTCGGGGATGATTCCTGATTTCCAAACATCGAACCGTCATTGGGGTTCCATGCCAGATCCGTGATGTGAGGAAAGGGTTCGACCGAGAGTGACTCCGGGCGTCCGAACACTGCTCCCGCGCTGAGACCCGAAGTTGAGTCTTCGACGGGCATCATTGGCTTGGCTGAAGGGGATTTCTGATCCCCAATCAGGGTGAAGATGTCCAAGCTCGAGGCCGACCGAGCGGTTGAGACCGATCCATAGATTGTATTGGGAGAAAGCTCCGGAGCAGGTACTGCTAGGCCCATGGGGGTACCAGGTGAGGCCGCGAATGCGACAAAGACCAGATTGCCTTGAGCATCCTCTATGTACTCCAGGTTGTCGAATCTAATCCGGTGCTTAGTGGCGAAATTGTTGATTTGGTCTAGATGACCAGTTGGGTTGGCATATAGCACAATGCTGCCAAACGTGAAGAGCTGGCCGGGGACAAAGAGGTCCCCAGAGTTGACGCCATCTCCGATGATCAGGCGAGCCATCGACCTTTCAGCGACCCAACAACGAAACTCTCAATGAAAGCACCAATGTCAGTGTCAAAACCGGCGGATCTCGGGTAGTGGGTCCCGAGCTGTGGATCTAGGGACAATGAGGAATAGGGGACAAAGAACATGGTGTTTACCCAGGTTCAGGCCTAGGAGGTAAAACCCTACGCCTGCTTGATTGTATTTGATGTGTATGGTATGATTACAGAGTCGATCTACCTTGAGACCAGGCGAGCTAAACCCTAAGTTGATAGGGTATTGGATGTTTCTCTAACCCTAAATACTAAAGCCCTCGGGTTTATATAGACACCAGTAGGGTTAGGGTTACACACGGTCAGTTACAATAAAGGAAAGATCACGCTAAATCTTGACTTGGAGGGCACACCACGGCTCTGAAGATCTTCTATCTGATCACGGGTCCACGCCCTAGCTCAGCCCCATAGTATTCCATTAGTTTGGCCCATAAGCAATGAGTCAGCGGCCTGAGGACCCCTTAATCCAGGACTCCCTCAATGGGCTCACTTGTAGTCTGGCCTTCCATTGATGAATCAAGAGCGGTCGACCAGTCCGACCCATGAGATATAAGCCGGCAGCCCGAGGACTCCTTTGTCCGGGACACCCTCAGTAGGCCTCGAACTAGTCTTCGAAGCCAAGGTATGTGCAGACATTATCGGTTTTGTGGACCAGTTCCTTCCCTTCTGTGGTTACTTTAATCATTTCTGGCCACATGTCCCCAAGCCACATCATAGCTTCTGAAGTGTATAAGTAACTTACCCCAAAGGCCAGTCGCTCAAGTGTCAACAGTGCCCCTATCTAACAACTTTTGCCGAAGGGTCACGATTTGTCATAATCACAAGCCAGTTATGAAAACTCAATTTGTGGTTCGAGGCGGTTTCTCCATTGGCACGTTCCATCAATATGGAGATTGTGCCATGTTTTAAGGGATATGATCAATGATTTGTGCTATCCCATGTGCGTAGAATGACACAATTATATCAGGACACAGCGAGGTATGTGGCGCAGCAAAATGACTTTTGGCCTTTCTAGTCCTTAAAATGGGAGCGGCCACCATTTCCTTCGCATGCTCTCACTTTCCCATGTGCCTGCTTTCCCAATCTCCTGAGTTCCAGCGCGTAGATCTATTCTCCCCTCCAAAAACCTCTTTGGCCATCTCCTCAATCCAGCCATGGTCAGCTCTGGGTCAAAGGGCAAGTGGGAGGCCTCCATCGTCACCAAGGGCGCCATCCAGGAGTTGAAGAACACGGGCTATCTTCCAGCTGACGTCACTCACCATGCTCTAGAGGCGAGTAAGGTCATCCCCACGCTGAGGCCAGGCCATAGGGTGGTGTTCCTCCCTCATTTCATCCGAGGATTGGGTCTTCCCCTCCACCCCTTTGTCAGGACCTAATGTTTTTCTACGGGTTAGATTTCCATGATCTTACCCTGAAATCTTTTCTGCATATCTCGGCCTTCATCATCATTTGCGAGGCCTTTCTTCGGGTCCGGCCACACTTTGGCCTATGGCTGAAAGTTTTCAACTTCAAGACAAAGATCATCGATGGCCAGCAAGTAGACTACAAGGTGGGGGGGGGGCGATGGTCAGCAAACTCCCCTGGGTTGAGTGGCTAGAGGGCACCTTCATCAAAACTGTCAAGATCTGGCAGAAGGATTTGTTCTATATCACAGAGCCATGAAGCATGGATTGGGCGCTGATTCCCGCCTTCAGATCCGACCCCCAAGAGGCTAGTCTCGTGGACTAAGAAAGGCTTCAACTAGGGGTCAACCAAGGAGGTGGCATCGCTGTAGATCAGGATATCCAAGATGATAGAGCAAGGGGTTGAATTGCCCAACGTGATTCAGATCATGCTCCGTCGCTGCATCCTACCTTTTGAAGACCGGACCTCCCCATGTGGGATTACAAGCCCGAAGACCCCGCCACCATGCTCTGCTTCTCCCGAACTTCCCACGCCTAGCTGTTGAAGGTGTTGTTCAAGCCGCAGAAGGACTGACCAACCGAGGAGGAAGGCATCGGCCTCGACGCCGCAAACCCCCCTCACGAGGTATGATAAGTTTTACTCTTATGTTCAGATGTTCCTTTTTGAAAAAGTACTCAACTCCCTTTTTTCCATCCGTAGAGCTGGCTGAAGAAAGTAGAGTGAATTGATATCCTAGCTCTGCTGCCTGAGGGCCCTAGGACAACCTTGTTGATAGCCATGTTGGCCACGGAGCCATACAAGGTTCCAGAGAAGAAGGAGAAGAAGGAGGAGGAGAAGGAGGCAAGAGAAGGTCTCCGTTCCAAAGGACCCACAGACACTAGATCTGGAGAGACCCATTCCCCCTCTACCCTTGAGGGGCAGAAGGAGAAGGGAGAGAACAAGGAGGAAAGCGATTCCTCCCAAACAAAGAAGAGGGCGACATCCGAAGACACAAAGGAAGATCTGCCTCCTCCTGCCCCAAAAAGACAATGCAGGGCCAAGGTGGCCCTGTCCGGCTATAGCTCGGCTTCTACCAAGGACTCTGAAGCCTCCGAAGAGGTTCCTCAGAGGACCCCCCAGGGTCAAGCCTTTGGCCCAAAGGTATATACCCTAAGATACACCCATGCACTCTTAGCCGAACTAAGTCTGTTATTAATTGCGAGCCTGCTTTTAAAATTACAGCCAGTCACGCGACCTCCATAATGATCAAGTCTCGGAGGGGGACTGTCCATCGGCCGTGCTGGCGGAGAGCGGGACCGAATCACGTGCCTTGCCTTCCTTGGTCATTAAGGAGGCCGAGGAGGTTCTATCAAGGAGGACCCCTCTTGGGCCGAGCATAGAAGGAGGAGGCGATGCTGTCATCGACGAGGTGAATACCTCGGCCGCCGAAGACGAGGAGGGGAGAACCCTTCTGGTGAACGAAGAGGGGGAGCTCGGCTAGCCCAAGCTCTCGCCAAAAGTGGTTCCAGAGCCGCTAAGGCACCAAGAGCCTACCATTCTAGCTTCCACCAAGGGAGAAGCCAAGGTGCCTCTGCCACCCCCGCCCGCTCTAGAGCGGGTTTCAACTGGGTGGCCGGATGTGATGGAGGAAGTGTTAACCAGCTCCTCTATCGCCAAGGAGCACCATGCCCTGATGGGCATGGTTTTGCAAAATCTTCGGTCCATGGACCACTAACTGAAGGAGGCTTTCAGCGGCCTTTTGACAGGCTTCAAGGTAAACCATGTAATGCCCTTTTTCTTAGAAAATTCCTTTTATATGATCATGCAACCTCATATACATTAGCCCTCGAGCCCTGAGTGAGTTTCAAAAACTCATGCTTGGGTCGAATAACTTAGAGATATAGATGATAGCAAAAATGGGCTGTAGCCCCCGAGACTCTCGCTAGATTAAAAAGTCGACAGAGTATCAAAAGTTGATAACTCGGGAACCTAATGTCCTTAGTCTATTATGCAGGCGTCGTCTTTCGCGGCAGCTGCCAACACCGAGGAGTTGGTCAGGCTGAATCAAAGCTCAAGAGCTCCGATGACGAGCTCGATCTACTGAACAAGTGGTTCGACAAAGCACAACGCAAGTCCGAACTGAACTGTTTACTACAACCATTTGGTAATGAAGTTTTTTGAAGTTAACCTAAATGGGATGCAACTAACATTACTGCAGCTGTCGCTGCGGAGGTCAAGAACCTGAAGGCCGAGAGGAGAGCTCAGCAGGAAACTGCACAACAGAAGGCGGCGGCTGAACAGGCGGCCACCGAACCAGCCACGATGAAAATAGATAGCCAACAACACAAGGCCAAAGTGGCTGAGGTGCAACAAGATCTCAGCGATGCCGTCACGAAATGTGAGGTCCTTGAGAAAAAAGGATCAGGCCATCGAGCTAGCCTCGTTGAGGTTAGCGGTCAAGGAAGCATGGATGGAGGCGTGAGGCTGCCATGTCATGCTTATTGCGGATGGTAGTTCGTACTTACTGCGAAGTGTCTTTGGTGGTAACAGGTTCGCTTTGTTCACGCGAGTATGGTGTTCCCCATGTGCTTTTGCGGACTTCCCAAGGGTGCATCAAATGCAGCCAAGTACTTCGCGTCCTAGGAGGGTCGTATCGTGTAGAGGCTATTTTGGACGTATTTTCAGGCACCCGAACACCCTCCCCTCCTCAACAACCAGATGAAGCAACTGATGGAGTTTCATTGGATGGCTGAGCCGGCAATGAAGGACCTCTGCGTCAAGTTGTGGCCTTCGGAGCCGCTGCTGAGCAGCTACTTTGGCTTGGTGCGGAGGTTGTGCGACGCCACACCATGGATTGGTGTCTGGAAGTGCTCCGTATGCATTGAGGGAGCTCGAATGGCCTTCGGCAAGACTATGGTACATTGGCCGAAGATCAAGCCAACCGAAGTGGCCATCGGACCCCTGCCCCCTGGGAAGGAGCATAGGTGTCCCGAGCAGTATTTTCCCATCGTGATGGATGGTGCTCGGGCGATAGAGGCCTAGTGCTCGAAGGATGTAACTTATGAATGAATTTATATTCGCTTATCCAAAGAAGTTTGAACGCTTCTGCTTTATAATCCAACTGGTTGGTCTTGTATATAATGCCTTGTTTATTTATTTTGACTCCTGTGCAGCCGTTTTAAACTCAAAGTTACCAATCTTTGGCTTCAACCCCCTTGGTGTTTACTCTTAAACACTTTAACCCTTAGCCGACATCTCGGTGCCCGGAGGCGGTAGTGTGTAAGGAAAACAAGGCAATCGGACTATGTGGCTTTAGTGCTTTCACTTAGCCATATGAGCTTGACTGTGGGAACTAGTGACTAGCCCCTAGTGCATGTGATGTTTGGGTGTGCCGTGGTTGATGCCATCATCACTTGGTTTCTGTGATAGCAAACCCTTCGTTTGACACATAATGACGTCCATCGATTTTTAGTTCAACACTTGTCATTGGTCTCCAACCAGTGCTCACTTATTATGATAGTTAGTTTTTGGCTTTCTCCGCCGAGGTACTTAACCAGGCAAGCTAGAAGTACAATCGCAGTTGTTCTCCCTTTACCCTCCTAGCCGAATAATGCGGAACGTAAGAGGGCAAACACCTGAACCTGGCAACCCAACTATTGACCAAAGACATAATTCAAAATTGATTCATATAATGCAATATCCAAGACGCTGAGCACATGAGATGAAAATAGTGCCGGAATGATGCTTGAGACAAGATTTATAGTCGAGCCCCCGGTCTATTAGCCGATCACATCTAAAAAGGCACGTATCACACTAGTTTATTTCGGCATAAAAAGCGGAAAGGGGTACGTGACACAAACGAAAGCAATATGACCGTAAAAAATGGTCTTTATTTCCATTGAATTCATGATGTCCAACCGTACAATCCGAACTGCCGAAGTAACTGCTATAGATACTTTTGAAAATAAACTTATTAGAGGAAAGGTTTACACAGGGCCTCCATGATTGGTTTGACGTCCCTACTACACCCTGCTGCACGTCTGCGCCTTTGCTCTTTATGAAGTTTCCATAGGCGGAGGTGATAGTGTTTGGCGGGTGGGCCCTTGAGAGAGGGTCTTGAAATGTCACCGCAGGATATCAGCTTGACGCTGGTCAGGCCTTGAATGGTGCCTTCTGGCGATGTTTAATCCGAGAACATCTTTGGCCATGGCTCGGCCGAGCCAAGCACTTGACCCTTGTATTGCTTGCCCCCACAGCTGCCCATGGAATTTTAAGCGCGAAATTGTGCACCCAAGGTACATATTTCGCGGCTGGGGAGGCCATGATGTGGGGAGCGTATCCCTATTTAGGATGAGCATGATAAGACTTCAGAATCGGGGCTATAGCTCGGGCTCGTTTGCATGCGTCGACCGTCTTGATGGTAGACTGGGCTTTTGACACTTCTTTGGCGGCCAGTTCGGCCGAGGAGTGCGTGATAACCGCCGCGAAAAGGAACAATGTCAAAGATTAAATCTTCGTTGCGGAAGTTGTGGGGCGAGCCAAATACTACTTCCAAGGTGACGGTTCCCGAGAAGCATGCCTCGACCTAGGATTACTCCTTTAAAGGTAGTGTTGTTGGGTTTGATCGTCGATTCCCATCTTCCTCACTGTATCCAAGTAATAGATCGAAGTTGCTACCTCCGTCCATAAGGACTCTAGTGATGTGGTATCCATCCATGATGGGGTCGAGCACCAGAGCCGTCGTTCTTCCATGACAGATACTGGTCGGATGGTCTCTTTGGTCGAAGGTGATCGGACAAGCCAACCATGGGTTTTATTTAGGGGCCACCGGCTCCCGGCGTAGACGTCCTGAAGTGCATGCTTCCACTCCTTCTTGGGTATGTGCGTGACATAATTCATGTTCACGGTTTTTACCTCCGGAAGGAACTGCTTTTGGCCTTCATTGTTCGACCCGTGAGGTTCGTCGTTGTCCTTATAGCGCGGACCCTTGCCCAATTCCTCGGCTGTGAGCTTGCCGAGGTGTTTAAATACCCAACAGTTACGATTGGTGTGGTTGGCGGGCTTTTCTAGGGTGCCGTGGATCTGGCAGGCCTATCCAGGATCTTGTATTGCGGTTGAGCCATCCCTGTTCCCTTTACAGGGCTTCTTCCGTGGTCCTGATTTTGAGTTGCTGAACCCGACATTTACTGCCGCATCATCAGCTTCATGCCGTTGTGCCGATGCTTGTTATTCTTGTTGCACCGGGGTTTCCCGTTCCCACCCCGGACCTCTGAGGTGTCGGGGTTGTCCGGATGGTTGCTTCTCTGAGCTATCCAACTATCTTCACCCCCGGAAAAGCGGGTCATGAGAGAGGTGAGGGCCGACATTGTTCTCGACTTATCTTGGCTGAGTTGGCAAGCGAGCCATTCGTCCTTGTGTTTGAATGTGGCTATTGCCTTAGCATCCGGACAATCGATGATCTGGTTCTTCTTAGAGAATAACCGGTTCCAAAATTGCCGGGGTGACTCCTTTGGCTGTTGAACAACGTGTCTCAAGTGATCGGCATTCGACGGCCGAACATAGGTGCCCTGAAAGTTAGCTCGGAAGGCGTCCTCGAGCTCTTCCCAGTTCCCAATGGAGTTTTTAGGTAGGCTGTTCAACCGGAGTCTTTCCGGTCTTTTAAGCTTTAGTGGAAGATATTGAATGTCGTGGAGGTCATCTCCTCAGGCCATATGAATGTGAGAAGGAAATCTTTGATCCACACAGCTGGGTCGGTTGTCCCATCGTACTGTTCTATGTTTACTGGTTTAAACCCCTTGGGGAACTGATGCTGCATCACCTCGTCTGTAAAACACATTGGGTGTGCGGCGCCCCTAACCTGGGCCACATCATGCTGGAGATCGGTTATCATTCGAGCACGGTGCTGCTCCCGGGCTCTATCATTCCTATCTCGCCAGGCTTGGTATCTGTCCCGTCCGGCTGGCGTGTGTCCTCGAGATCCATAAATGGATCTTGTCCATGCTGTTCTGGCGTTTAACTTGTGTCGCAGGACATATGGATCCTTTGGCTATACTGGCTCCTTGCCCGGCCGACGAGGGAGCATAGGTGGGTTTTCGGCTTCTCCAACCGTCTTGTCCTAGCATCGAGGGGGCGGTCGGGCTGGTTTGTCTGAGTGCGTCTGGGGAGGGTGTATGGGCTCAGGGGCTTCGTCGTTGAATTGCTGAAGCAAATGCTACCATGGGTAGCATTTTTTTGATCCTGCCACTGATTATTGAAGACCTCTTCGGCTGCTAAGACCTTCATCCACATGTCGTTGAGGGTATCATGTTCGCCTTTAACTCCCGCTGCTTCTTCTTCATGCTTCCGGCGGTGGCTATGAGTGCCGGTGAACAGTTCCTGATCTAGAGGATCCCCGGGGATGATGAAATCCTCAGGGTCCGAGGCTATCCTCCTCTTCAGAAGAAGGGAGGTAGTTGCCGTCGTCAGAATCACCGGGGTCCTTGGAGTAGTCCTGGTCCTCATGGCCTTCAGGAGCGTCGCGGTGCTGTTCAGGGGTGGTGTTATCGCTGAGCTCCTCCATATTGTCCGAAGCATCATCATGTCTAGTGCCGTTTGTGTCTGTGTTTAGGTTGTCTTGCCTGCCCTTTCCACGTCCCCTGGATCACCTTTGCTGGCGCCGGTGTTTACATGACTCCTTACCGAGGTCATCACCATCCTTCCTAGGGGTGTCAACCATGTAAACGTCGTAAGTGGAAGTGGAGTCCACTTTCCCGTGTTGGGAGTGGCCAGGGAGGGAGCAGTATAGGTCATGCCATTGATATCCTCATCTATGTCCTCAGCCTCATCAGAGGCGTACTCCAGCATGTCAGCTAAGTCGTCGGCAGTGGCTACTAAGCGGGTGGTGGGTGGACATAAAATTCCCCATGGCTGGCCTCAAGTCCAATCTGCTCATAGGCCGAGGATGGGCCATCCATGATGCTCAGCATCTGGATCCAATCTAATGTCTCATTTAACAGTGAGAGGCCAGCTGGATTCATCCTTTGACATCTTTCGGAGTTAACCTCCGGTATGCATGCATGGGGGGAGCATTCGGCCAAGGCTGGCCCATGGTCCTCGGACGCTGATATCGGGTCCGAGCTTGAAGCCTGATCCGAGATGGAGGCCAACCTGGATATGGGATCAGGGAGGAGGTCCGAAGTTGAGGCTTCATGATTACTAGGCCCCTCAGGTAAAGCTGAGAACCCAGTAAAGATCAGATCGCCCTGAGTGTTGGGGATGTACTCCAAGTTGCCAAACCTGATTTCCTGCTCATGGGCGAAACTGTCGATCTGGTCAAGGTGACCGGTTTGGTTGGCATGTAGAATGATGCTGCCAAATGCGAAGAGCTGGTCGGGCACGAAGACGTCCCCGGTGCGGATGCCATCGCTGATGACTAAGCAAGCCATCGATCCTTTGACGACCCTACAACGAAACTCTCAATGAAAGCACCAATGTCAGTGTCAAAACTGGCAGCTTTCAGCTAGGGGGTCCCGCATTGTGGATCTTGGACTAGTGGGTAACAGGGAACATAGAGACAGTGTTTGCCCAAGTTCGGACCCTCTCATGGAGGTAAAAACCTACGTCCTTCTTGGTTGTGTTGATGTGTTTGTATTATAATTACAGAGTTGATCTACCACGAGATCGGATGAACTAAACCCTAGGTGGAAATGGTGATAATGGTTCCTCTCTTCTACGGGCTAAACCCTCTGGTTTATATAGACACCAAGGATGCCTAGGGTTACATATGGTCAGTCACCATTAGGGGATAAACATGACGATTTCGCTAACCAGACTTGGAGGATACGCCAAGTCTTCGGTGGTTCCTTATGGAGCACGGGGTCGCCTGCAGTCTAGCCTTCCATTGGTGAATCAAGAGCGGCCCACCAGTCCAGCCCATGAGAGATAGGCCGGCAGCCCGAGGACCCCTTAGTCCGAGACACCCTCGGTAGGAGTGCGTATTTATCCATGGACGCACGTTAGTCATAAAGAACTCATGTACTTATTGTGAAAGTTCTCTTAGCCCTCAAAGAGAAGTAATACTCGCATGCCCCTAGGGAGGAGGTTGGTAGGATTTAACCATCGTGCACCCTCGGTTATGACAAGACTCAAGGATTTCAATCAGACATAAAAATGCTCAAACATCCCTGAGGGAGTCCTAGATTAGGGGGTGTCCGGATGTCCGGACTATGACCTTTGGCCGGACTCCTGGACTATGAAGATACAAGATTGAAGACTTCGTCCCGTGTCCGAATGGGTCTTTCCTTGGTGTGGAAGGCAAGCTTGGCGATACGGATATGTAGATCTCCTACCATTGTAACCGACTCTGTGTAACCCTAACCCTCTTCGGTGCCTATATAAACCGGAGGGTTTTAGTCCGTAGGACGAACAACAATCATACCATAGGCTAGCTTCTAGGGTTTAGCCTCTCTGATCTCGTGGTAGATCTACTCTTGTACTACCCATATCATCAATATCAATCAAGCAGGAGTAGGGTTTTACCTCCATCGAGAGGGCCCAAACCTGGGTAACAACATCGTGTCCCTTGTCTCCTATTACGGATCGAGGACAGGTGGCTGGACACCGCCTCGGGGGCTGCTATCTCTACGGCGATTGGGCCGAACACCAACCTTGTCCTTTGCAAAGCTTGTGACTCCAAGGTGCCGGACTCCCCTCCTGACTCCGAACCTTCCGCACCCCCGCCAATCGTATATGATTGGGCACCAATCATGGAGTTCACTGCCGCGGACATCTTTCAACACTCGCCCTTTGGCGACATCCTGAATTCACTAAAGCCTCTCTCTTTATCAGGAGAGCCCTGGCCGGATTATGGTCAGGAAGGTTGGGATGCGGACGATGAAGAAATTCAAATCCCACCCACCACCCACTTCATAGCCACTGTCGATGATTTAACCGACATGCTCGACTTCGACTCCGAAGACATCGACGGTATGGACGATGATGCAGGAGATGACCAAGAGCCAGCGCCTACAGGGCACTGGAAGGCCACCTCGTCATACGACATATACATGGTGGACATCCCAAAAGATGGGAATGGCGATGGAACAACGGAGGATGACCCCTCCAAGAAACAGCCTAAGCGCCAGCGTCAGCGGCGCCGCTCTAAAACCCTCCACAGCAAAATGGTGATTCCGGCACGGGAGATAATAACACCCCGGACAGTGCCGAAGACAACCCCCTCCAGCAGGATTCAGCGCAGGAGGATGGAGAAGCCAGCCCTCATGAGAGAGCGGCAGACAGAGAGGTAGAGGACGATAATTACATGCCTCCCTCCGAAGACGAGGGAAGCCTCGACGAAGACGAATTTGTCGTGCCTGAGGATCCCGTCTAACAGGAGCGTTTCAAACGCAGGCTTATGGCCATGGCAAGCAGCCTAAAGAAAAAGCAGCAACAACTTAGAGCTGACCAAGACTTGCTAGCTGATAGATGGACCGAAGTCCTTGCGGCCGAAGAGTATGAACTCGAACACCCCTCCAAGAGCTACCCAAAACGCAGGCTGCTACCCTGATTAGAGGAGGAAGCACCCAAACCTACATCACCAGCGCATGATGCGGCCGACCGGCCACCTCGTGGCCGCGACAGAGAGGCCTCTCGACCCTCCACTCAAGCCGCACCCCAGCGTCGCTCAAAAAGTACCAAGGCACGGGGAAATGCGCGAGACCTGTGAGATATATTGGAGGACAAGGCAAGGCAAACAAGATCGATCTACGGATCGCGTGGGTGCATCACTAGATGTGACGATAACCGTCATGCTGGATACAGCAAATCTGGTCGAGCCGAACACAGCAGACAAAGCTCATTTGAGCTATGTCGTGATATAGCCCAATACAGAGGCGCCGCACACCCACTATGCTTCATAGACGAAGTGATGGATCAACAAATCCCTGAGGGTTTCAAACCCGTAAACATTGAATCATACGATGGCACAACAGATCCCGCGGTTTGGATCGAGGACTACCTCCCTCATATCCACATGGCCCGCGGTGATGATCTACACGCCATCAAATACCTCGATAATTGGCTTAACAGCTCGGCATTGGCTTAACAGCTCGCCGGCGGAGTCAATTGGTTGTTGGGAAGACCTGGAAGCCGCATTCCTCGATAATTTCCAGGGCACTTATGTGCGACCACCAGACGCCGATGACCTAAGCCACATAATTCAGCAGCCAGAGGAATCGGCCAGACAATTCTGGACACGGTTCCTAACCAAGAAAAATCAAATCGTCGACTGTCCGGATGCAGAGGCCCTTGCAGCCTTCAAACATAACATCCGTGACGAGTGGCTTGCCCGACACCTAGGACAGGAAAAGCCAAAATCCATGGCAGCCCTCACAACACTCATGACCCACTTTTGCACGGGAGAGGATAGCTGGCTAGCTCGCAGTAACAACATGACCAAAAGCCCTGGTAATTCGGATACCAAGGACAGCAATGGCAGGTCGTGTCGCAACAAGCACAAGCGCCGCATTAACGGCGATAATGCTGAGGATACGACAGTCAATGCCGGATTCAGAGGCTCTAAACCCGGTCAGCGGAAAAATCCATTCGAAAGAAATACTCTGGGCCCGTCCAATTTGGACCGAATACTCGATCGCTCGTGCTAGATACACGGCACCCCCGAAAAACCAGCCAACCGCACCAACAGGGATTGTTGGGTGTTCAAGCAGGCATGCAAGTTAAATGCCGAAAACAATGACAAGGGGCTGCATAGCGATGACGAGGAGGTGCCCCGGCCGCCGAACAATAGAGGACAGAAGGGCTCCCCCCCACAAGTGCGGACGGTGAACATGATATACGCAGCCCACATACCCAAAAGGGAGCGGAAGCATGCACTAAGGGACGTATATGCGATGGAGCCAGTCACCCCAAAGTTCAATCCGTGGTCCTCCTGCCCGATCACTTTTGATCGAAGGGACCACCCCACTAGCATCCGCCATGGCGGATTCGCCGCATTGGTTCTAGACCCAATCGTTAACAGATTTCACCTCACTAGAGTCCTGATGGACGGCGGCATCAGCCTGAACCTGCTTTATCAGGATACAATGTGCAAAATGGGCATAGACCCCTCAAGGATTAAGCCTACAAAGACGACCTTTAAAGGTGTCATACCAGGTGTAGAGGCCAACTGTATAGGCTCAGTTACACTTGAAGTGGTCTTCGGATCCCCGGATAACTTCCGAAGCGAGGACTTAATCTTTGACATAGTCCCGCTTCGCAGTGGCTATCACGCACTGCTCGGACGAACCGCATTTGCAAAGTTCAATTCGGTGCCTCACTACGCATACCTCAAGCTCAAGATGCCAGGCCCTCGAGGAGTCATTACGATCAACGGAAACACAGAGTGCTCTCTCCGAACAGAGGAGCATACGGCGGCCCTCGTGGAGGAAGTACAAAGCAGCCTTTCATGGCAATTCTCGAGTCCGGCTATTAAACGTCCGGGCACCTTCAAGCACTCCCGGAGTAACCTACAACAAGACCGCCTGGCACGTCCCGAGCATGCGTAGCAATGCGGCCCCATCCCCAGCCCTCACGAAATTGCGAAACCAGTACTACGCGTACATAATTACGCTCTGGAAATACCTTTGGCCAGATTAGGGGGTGTCTGGATGTCCGGACTATGACCTTTGGCTGGACTCCTGGACTATGAAGATACAAGATTGAAGACTTCGTCCCATGTCCGGATGGGACTTTCCTTGGTGTGGAAGGCAAGCTTGGCGATACGGATATGTAGATCCCCCACCATTGTAACCGACTCTGTGTAACCCTGACCCTCTTTGGTGCTTATATAAACCGGAGGGTTTGAGTCCGTAGGACGAACAACAATCATACCATAGGCTAGCTTCTAGGGTTTAGCCTCTCTGATCTCGTGGTAGATCTACTCTTGTACTACCCATATCATCAATATCAATCAAGCAGGAGTGGGGTTTTACCTCCATCGAGAGGGCCCGAACCTGGGTAAAAACATCGTGTCCCTTGTCTCCTATTACCATCCGCCTAGACGCACAGTTCGGGACCCCCTACCCGAGATCCGCCGGTTTTGACACCGACAATCCCCACCATGTCACGTCAGACACTTAAATGAGTAGTTAATAACAAGCTTTAATATGGACTAGTCTTATAACCCATGCTCATTATCACTTCCTATAAAATAGACTCTCAAAAAGATTTAATTGAAGTATGAGAGTCAATCATTTCTATAAAATATAACCACCACCGTGCTCTAGCAGATATAAGTGAAGCATAAGAGCAACTGCATAGCTCAAAAGATATAAGTGAAGTTCATAGAGTATTCTAACAAATCACAATGAATTTGTGTCTCTCTGAAAATGCGTTTCCTGCAAACAATGATTGTGGAATCCTTCCTTGTCTACCCCGCAAGGAAGCAATCCTAGAGCCATCATATCAATTTAGTAACACCAGTATCCAGTTCAACTTGTATAAGATCGGAATACAACTCCGAGCATCCTGTTACCGTGGACAGGACTATTCGAATAGATAAACTTCCCTGCAGGGGTGCACCAGCTTACCAAACACGCTCGATTAACTCTGACCAGACACACTTTTCCTGGTCATGCCCAACCTCAGCTGATCGACATGCCATAGACCTACCTAGACTCTGCAGAGAGGTCCCCACTGGTTTACATCCTAAGTGCTCAGTGGTCTTGGGCTCATCACTCTTTGCACTCCGGGTCGTTATGCGACGAGTCAGGATGAGCACCACCTCATCCTAGATGGCACTGGCTCGACAATCCCACAATGCTGAACTGGACATCTGGCAGAGCTTTCGGGGGAGAATAATACGATGCCAAGGGTTAACCCACGTAGTTGTTAGCGTGAAATGGCCAGAGGCCTACTCAGATCACATATCCAAACCATTAGTGTGTTGGGAGCTCACGGTGACGATCAGTGCTCCCGTCAGCCCGTCTTGAGGACTTACGACAAGGGTTAGGCCCATCCCTATCTAGGGTGGTCTCCCTGCCCGTCTGTGCCTCGTAATTATCTCGCGGGTACCGTTCAGGTCAACCCGACTGACAAGAGACTATCGGGAACTCAGGTGCACCTCTACTAGGGTGGTACCGCCTGTCCCTTCAGTTCCAAAACACTAGTAAAAGGGTTAAAAGGTAAAGATAACAGTGTGTCCATGTCATCAAGGGGGAAATACTAGGAATCACCCTCGATGGATTCCCACTCGATGTAACTATCAAGGTGAACTTGGAGGAATCACCCTCATAGGTTCACACTTGAGGGGCTGCATGACAGAGGCATCATCGAAGGTGGTGGAAGAGGAATCACCCTCGGTAACTCACAACCGACTAGCTACGCTACAGAGATATCATCAGGAGTGAGGTAGGAGGTATCACCCTTGACACTCGATAATAGCTTTGTAGAGTCGTACAACTAAAGGGGGGTGCGGTGATGTGTTGGTCTCTAGTCATTGATCACATTGATCGAGTCACTGGTTAACAAAGCAGGGCAACAAGGACAAGGGTTTGGGGTTCACTAATGAATCACTAACCAACCTACACTAAGCATATAGGCTAACTGGTAAAGTAACAACAGTAGGTTAAAAAAGCAGGCTATGCATCAGAATAGGAGCTATCGAACACCAGTAGCAAATTCTAATGCAAGCATGAGAGAGAAAGAATGGGAGATATATGAATGATCAAGGGGAGCTTTTCTTGCCTGGAAGCTCTACACACAGATACAGACCCTCGACGGTGAAGTAGTAACGGATCAACAACGGTCTCAGGGTCTACTGGAAAAGAAGTAACAGAGGGGAACACAATAAATAATAGAGAAAACAAATGCATCACAAAGCATGACATGGAAAAACGCTAAGCTATGGGTGACCTGACGCAGTGCTAAACGTTAGTGACAGAGCAGGGAAATATCCGGGAATATTATCCTGCCTCCAGGCAATTATCGGATAAACAATCCAGAGGGAAGGTTCCAAGTTTCAGTATTGGAGGCATGAGGCAGATATGTGGATGGCATAACCGGATTCGTCTTATTATTCTAATCATTTTTCATATATAATTTATTTTCACCTGAGCTCCAATTTATTTTACATGAATTTTCAAAGTTTTAAACAATTTCTAGAATTAATATTATTTCGAAATTTAAATGGGAAATTTCTAGGTGCACATAGAACAATGTACACAACAGAGGGCTGTGAGGCTGGCAGATTGGGCCAGTTGACTGGGTCAATGGCCTAGTCAGCACAGGCTGACTGGTGGGTCCAGCAACTGACTCAGGAGCTGACTAGGCCGACCCTATCGATCTAAACAGTGCTAGGACACCACATGTCAGTGAGACAGTGAGGTAATCAGTGGTTAACTTAATTAATAGGGTTAACTTAGAGGCGGGGCCCATCTGTTAGTGTGATTAGCAGTAGATTAGCTCTAATTAAACGAATTGACACATGGGACCCACATGTCAGTGGTAGAGGGGCATAGTCAGCATGTTGACCCCGATCAACGCGGTCAATGACCCACCGGCAGCGACCCAGGGTGGGCCCCAGTGTCAGCCACGTCAGCCGCTGGCAAAGCTACTGGGGCTGACCCGCGGGGCCCACTGGCAGTGACCAAGGGTGGGACCCCGCAGCGATGCGAACGGCAGCGGTGATGCCTCAGCCTTGACGGGGGTGAGCCAATGGGACACGAGGAGGAGTGAGGGGAGGTTGAGGAGGGCCATGAGCACACCGAGAGGTCGGAGGGGAGCTCACGAGAGCCGAGGCGGTCGGGGTCGAGGGAATCGAGCAGCGGCAGTGTTGGCGACTGGCAAAGGGGATCGGGCATGGGCAACATTGCTGGGGGCCCTCAGTGTCGACCTGGAGGTGTAGACGATGAAGAGGAGCCCGGTGGTCCTCCTGGACATGAGGGGCGCCAAGGGGAGGCCAGTGGCTACGGGATCCATGGTAGAGCGGCGTTGGCAGAGGCAGCCGAGCTTGATGAGGAAGAAATCGGTGCGAGGGGGGAGAGGGCCTGACGCTAGGGTTCACTAGGGGGGTGCCGAGGTAGATCTTATCCCCCCATGACGGCGACGGCGCCGGGGGATGGCCAACGCATGCCCATCACCATCTCGGGCCCGCGCGGCGTTAACACGTACAAAAGAGAGAGTGCGAGGTTGAAGGAGAGAGGAGATGGGCTGGGCCGGTGCACTGTGCACTTAGGCCCATTGCATAGTGGGCTTTCTTTTTTTGTTTTCTATTTTCTATTTTTCATTTACAGAATCTATTTTGAATTTTCTTTTGATAGTAAATGATTTTTGTATAATGTGAAACTTGCCACATAAATACATTGCATTAATTGGCACTGCCACAAAAAGTTTGGGACGCACTTGAATTGGTTTGAATTTTTCATAAATGGAAAGGCATTTGAATAGGATGTTTTATTAGTGTTTTAATTGCTATAACCCATTTTAGATTAAGGGTGATGTTGTTTTCCTTAACAAATATTAATTAGTGAATATTTGCTAAATGATGAACTATTTTATAACCATTTTTTGTGAAACTTTAAATTTCACTTGCAAATTGAATTTGAATTTCGCTTTATTTTTTATCAAGTGGCACTTAAGCTTTGCAAAACATGGTGACAAGGCTTCATTAGCATGAGGTCACTATAGCATGACACCGGGGGTGTTACAAATAGTCCATAATGTAACAAATATCAACATAAAAATATGATGTAAAATGGATTTATCAGGAAGTATCCCCAACGGAATCGCTCCGCCAGAGAGCAAAAGTGCTACTGCTCAGGTTCCGCCTCAAGACGGCGGTGCTTCGTCCCGAAAGTCTTCTTCTATTTTTTTCTAGGGAAAATGGCTTTATATAGGAGAAGGAGGGCCACAGAGACCTACTGGTGGGCCCACAGGCTCACATGGTGTGCCCCGGGGGGCGCGCCACCTGAGCTTGTGGCTCACTGGTGGGTCACCTCCTGGTATTTCTTCTTCCAATATTTTTATTAATTCCAAAATAAATCTTCATAAAATTTCAGGTCATTTGGAGCTTTAAAGAATAGTTGTATCTATTGTTGCTCTTCTTAGGTCCAGAATTCCAGCTCTCGACAATTTCCCTCTTCATGTAAACTTGCATAATAAGAGAGAAAAGGCATTATAATTGTATCATAAAGTGAAATATTTATCTAAAACATTATAAATAACAATTGGCAAACATGATGCAAAATGGATGTATCAACTCCCCCAAGCTTAGACCTCTCTTGTGCTTAAACGAATGCCAAACTCAATAATCATGACCACATGTTTATAGAGTGAGGTGTCAAAAAAACAAAATGCGGACATGATAGCATCATGATTATTATAACAACAATCCCCATCAGAAAGCTTCTCATGATCAAGTAACAATTCAACCACAATGCTATAAACAATAAACTTTCTTGAAAACTAACAAACTATGTTCTCAGTCATCAAAGCAATTACAATTCATCATATTTCAGGAAGAATCTGTGTAAGAGCTTTTGATTTAGAAAATTCCACATACTCAACCTTCATATAGTCTTTCATGATTGCTATCACTCAAAGCATATTTTTAGAACAAACATTTCAGTCACACACAAAGGAAGATGGGGGTTCAGTGTGGCAACCCGACCGGAAAATGTTCAAATCTCTGTGTATCTGTACCATCCCAAGATCTTGCTGGCACACACAATACATTGATGAAAATATCAAAGTTCAATCACACCTGATTTATTACACGAATCTCATATAAAGTCTTTATTACATCAGAATAAATTTGGCCGAAGGCCAACTAATGTGGTAACTAATGTGGAAGCATAGACGAAAAGCGAGTTCATCCGAATCTAAAGGGCAATTACCGAGCGCAGATCGTAGCCTCACTCCTGGTCGGAATAAACCTCTGCAACATAAGATGTTACAGCCATGTAGGTCAGCATTTTTAAATATGCCGGCAAGTCATAGAGGGTAAAATAATAATAAAATGCTATCTCAATATGCAATTTTGGCCATGGGGCTCTAAGTTTAAGTTTTGCTGAAAAGCAATTTTTTCCTACAACAAAAGGACTTCCTTGCAGTTTACTACAAAATGTTTGTGGTTATTGAGATGGTTCTACCAACCAATGTCTCATACCTAAAGTCATTATTAACCCAACAATTAATTAATTATGTTTGGTGTTGAGAGTTCCGAATAAATCCAATTCCATAGGCTTAGATGTTCGTAACCAGGGACACGACTAATCGACTAGATTTCCACTCTGCGGAGTCTTGTGCACTTTACCTGCAAGAATCATTACCTCCTTTATGTCCTCGCACTGCATGGTGTTTGAAGACGGGACAAACAAAACAAGGTCTTCCGTAGAGTTCCTCTAGGCCACTGCCGTGCCCATCCATTTGCTACAGTTCTTTTACATCTGCTGGCACCGTCCGTCCAGAGTCACACCTAGGGTTGACCAAGCCAGACCCCATAGTGACTTGCGGCTGCATATGTAAGCTTCCAGTGAAGGTATATCCATCCATCTCTTCGTGCCTTGGTGAAGCTTTCCGCAAGATGTCATGGTTCTTCTACATGCATCCCTGGGTTAACCACTGGGTACTCCAGGGTGCCCTGATACATCCATTTTGCATCATGTTTTCCTACTATTATTTATAGTGTTTTCAATCAATATAACACTTTGTGGAGCAATTCTAATGCCTTTTAGTTTCTCTCATAATTTGGAAGGTTTACACTTTCTGGATCTTCAAATGAGCTGAAATTTTACGGAGATTTTTTTTGGAATAAATAAAAAATACTAGAGCAAATAAGTACCAGAGGGGGCCACCCAGGTGCCCAGAAGGCACCAGGGCGCGCCAGCCCCCACTAGGCATGCCCTAGTGGGTGGTGGGGCCCCTGGCCAGCCCCCGGTGCCCATCTTCTGGTATATAAGGCCATTTTCCCTAGAAAACAAATAAGGAGAGGACTTTCATGACGGAGCACCGCTGTCTCAATGTAGAACTTGGACAAGATCACTTTTTCACTCCGGTAGAGTGATTCCACCGTGGATACTTCCCTCCGGGAGGGGGAAATCAAAGCATTCATCATCACAAACAACCCTCTCATCATGGGAGGACCAATCTTCATCAACATCTTCAACAACACCATCACTTGTATTCAATCTTTCTATCAAAACCTCATATTGGTACCTGTGGGTTGCTAGTAGTGTTGATTACGTCTTCTAGTTGATGCTAGTTGGTTTATTTGGTGGAAGGTCATATGTTCAGATCTATTATGCTATTCAATACCCCTGTGATCTTGAGCTTGAGTATGTTTTGTGAGTAGTTACTTTTGTTCTTGAGGACCTGGGAGAAGTCTTGTCATAAGTAATCACGTGAATTTGGTATTCGTTCAATATTTTGATGATATGTATGTTGTTGATTCCCTTAGTGGTGTTGTGTGGACGTCCACTACATGACACTTCACCATTTTTGGGCCTAAGGGAATGCATTGTGGAGTAGTAATTAGATGATGGGTTGCTGGAGGGACAGAAGCTTAAACCCCAGTTTATGCGCTATTTCTTAAGGGGCTGATTTGGATCCATATGTTCAATGCTATGGTTAGATTTATCTTAATTCTTCTTTCGTAGTTGCGGATGCTTGCGAGAGGGGTTAATCATAAGTGGGCGGCTTGTTCAAGTAAGTAGCACCTAAGCACCAGTCCACCCACATATCAAATTATCAAAGTAGCGAACGCGAATCAAACAAACATGATGACAATGACTAGATGAAATTCCAATGTGCAATCAGGAACGCTTAGCTTATTGTAAGAGACTATTTCGGCCTGTAATTTTCTTCAAAAAGGATTTGGCTACCTTCCTGCACTTTTGTTACCGTTATTTTTACTTTCTCTTTACAAATTACCTTGCTATCAAACTACCTGTTACCGACAATTTCAGTGCCTGCATAAAATACTTGCTGAAAACCGCTTGTCATTTTCTTTTGCTTCTCATTGGGTTTGACACTCTTACTTATCGAAATGACCATGATAGATCCCCAATACTTTTGGGTTATCATGCCCTTCCATCCATCCTCCACCCAGTAGTAAATTGAAGTCCGTCTTGAGATCTTTAAGTCTTGGGGTTGTTGTCATCAACTTAACTCTCACAACTCCCATGTAATTCACTCAACCAACCCCGTCTACGAAGCATAGCAAAATAACCACAACGTCCCAGGCGTTGGTAACAAGGGGAATTTGGGTTCATCCTACCACATGATACTACTCAAGAACATAACTGAAATTCACCTACTTGCATCCATGGTGGGGAGGATAACTACCAATGTAATAAAAATCATAGGTAATGAAACACATGATTAAATGACTTGCATTGGTGATAATCTTCGAACTCTAAAGACTCGTAGTAAGAAGCCTCGCACTCCGGGTAATCTATCAAAACAAACCAGACATACATAAGCAATTCATCATATAAATAATACTACAACAACTAGTAATTCTAATAATAACATAATCATTGAAACTCAAAAATAAAACCAAAAAACAAAACCAAGGAAAACACTAGAACTCAATGCAAAGCCTTACTACTAGTAAAACAAGCTAGAAATAAGTTTTCCGCCACTAATAAAATTTTAACAGAAACAAAAATGAAGTTTCTACTAAATAACAGAAAGAAAAACACCTACAAAGTTTTATGAAAAAAAATGAACTTAAAATAGTTTACAAAACTCTTATTATGCTCAAAACAAGTTTCTAGTAAGATAAAAGAAATAAAATACCAAAAATAATTTTTAATACAAATAAAATTGCTACTGAAAATTTAACAGAAACAAAAGTGAAAATGTCAAAAAGAACAAAATAAAACAATTTAAAGCAATTAAAATTGAAAGAAATAACACAAAACCTATAAAACACTAAAACAATACTATTTTCACTAATACCCTAATTTAAAATAATCTAAAAACTATAAAATAAATCCTACAGATAAAAAATGTCACAAGTGACTAGTAGCCAAAAGAATTATCCAAAAACAATGTTCCTAGCTCAGGTTATGGCCAATTTGGTGATTTAGCATAATTGGAATAATGCAAATTTAAAATATCTAAATTGAAATTTTCATGCCATCAACAGACACTGGTACATTGAGGCGGTATACAAATGGTTTTTAACCCCTTTCCGCGATGGCATTTGGAACCGTCGCCAAGTGAGTGACTGCGATCGGGAGGGTCCTTCCCACACAACCCAAAAACCGTCAGGGATTGGGAGCCACCCAAACGCTGCATCCCTGCAACTCGTTTGTGCTCACACTGCCATCGCAGTCGGTATTCTGTGGTGCTACGTTTACGACGCGCGGCCCATCACAAACGGTTCACGATTGTAGAACGTGTATGATAAGTAGACAATCACACACATTCACTTTTCCCAAATCGTATGCGATAACTAATTACTAATTAAGAAGATTAGCTAATCATCATATGAGTGCCGGATAGAATTACGAAACATCGGACCATCATAAAATCATCTTACATGACAACTATCACACACGCTATTCTGTGGTGCAACATTTACGACGTGTACCACATTAGAAATAGTTCATGGTTGCAAATCGTGTACGATAAGGCAACTATCGCAAACGTTTAGTTTGCCCGCACCGTTTGTGATATTGTCTGACAACGCACACGCTTTGCAAACGGCAACTGTGTTCATGCTTGCACACGTTTCCTCTCTGTAAACCGTGTCGGATTATGGTGTATATCACAAACGTTTGTGTTTTACCGACCATGTGCGCCGTAATGACCTACAGAGCGTAATTTCACTGTAATTTAATTGCTGCTATTTCAAATTGTACCAGATTTGAATTTTAAAGTATGCTATAGCTTTATTCATATCCATCATGTTCAAACAACCAATGCATTATTCGATTCATAGGTAAATATGTTCAAGAATTACATAAGCACCAAATAAAGAATGATGAACCACATTTGTATACTTGTACTATTAAAGACGGTAAAGAAAGAGGCAACATACATTTTGGTTGCTGAACAAGGTGAAGCGGAATGCCCATATTGTGCCCTCCTCCATGCAGAAGGCATGCACGACTCTAGTCCAACCCCTTGTGATGGCCGACCACCCATCCTTCACGGTCTTCATGAAAATATCTAGATAATCATCGTGTTCTGGTAGAAATACTTTAACCTTTGCATGCCCACCAATCATGTAGTTTAAGAGGTGATCTTGAGTAAACTGCTTTGGCAACCACTTCATAGGAAAAAGATTCAGACATTGTAATCTAACACCTCATTATGGGCAGTAAAAAGAAGGCTGCAGGGTTCTTACTTACCATACCGTAGTTCGCTATTGTCTTGGATAAAATGTAAACAAATAGTTTAATTGCCATCTTTTGACCCACTTTACTAACAATCTTTATCAGCTTCCTCACTTGATGCTGGTTCATCAATATCTCATTGCCCCATACGTAGGAAGGGTTGAAGCGCGGATCTTTACCAATGACTGATAACCCACAAGTATAGGGGATCGCAACAGTTTTCGAGGGTAGAGTATTCAGCCCTACTTTATAGATTCGATACAAGGGGAGCCAAAGAATATTTGAAGGTATTAGTAGTTGAGTTGTCAATTCAACCACACCTGGAGATTAATTATCTGCAGCAAAGTGATTAGTAGCATAATAGTATGATAGTTTTGATGATAGTAGCAGCAGCAACAGTAATAGTAACAGTGATAGCAGTGATATTGTAGTAGTAACGATAGCAGTAGCAACAGTAGTAACCTAGCCAGAACAATATAAGATAAATTCATAGGCATTGGATCGGTGACTCGTTGGATGATATTCATCATGAGATAGTTATAACCTAGGGTGATACGTCACTAGCTCCAGTTCGTTAATATAATGTAGGCATGTATTCCGTAAATAGTCATACGTGCTTATGGAAAGAACTTGCATGACATCTTTTGTCCTACCGCCCCGTCGCAGCGGGGTCCTATTGGAAACCAAGGGATATTAAGGCCTCCTTTTAATAGGGAACTGGAACAAAGCATTAGCACACGGTGAATACATGAACTCCTCGAACTATGGTCACCACCGAGAGTGGTCCCGATTTCTGTCACTTTGGGGTTGCCGGATCATAACACGTAGTAGGTGACTATAACTTGTAAGATCGGATCTAGAACATGGATATAATGATGATAACATAAACGGTTCAGATCTGAAATCATGGCACTCGTCCCAAAAGTGACAAGCATTAAGCATGACAAAGTCATAGCAACATCAATCTCAGAACATAGTGGATACTAGCAATCAAGCCCTAACAAAACTAACTCGATTACATGATGAATCTCATCCAACTCCTCACCGACCAGCGAGCCTACGAAGGAATTACTCACTCTCGGTGGGGAGCATGATGGAATTGGCGATGGAGATGTGTTGGTGATGACGAAGATCCAAGATCCCTCTCTCCGGAGCACCAAACGGACTCCAGATCTGCCCTCCCGAGGAAGAACAGGGCTTGGCGGCGGCTCCGTCTCGTGAAATGTAATAATTCTTTCTCCCTGATATTTTTCTGGTAATATGGGATTTTATTGCGTCGGTTTGGAGGTCAGCGGGGCCACCAGGTGGGCAGCACCCACCTGGGCGCGCCTGGGGGGGCTGGCATGCCCTCGTGGGTTGTGCCCACCCAGGTGCCCCCCTTAGGTCCATCCTGGCTCTAGAAATTCTCTTTTATTGTATAAATAATCCTTGCAAAGTTTCGTACCATTCTGAGAACTTTTATTTCTGCACAAAAACAACACCATGGTAGTTCTGCCGAAAACAACATCAGTCCGGGGTTAGTTTCATTCCAATCATGCAAATTAGAGTCCAAAACAAGAGGAAAATCGTTAGGAAAAGTAGATACGTTGGAGACGTATCAACTCCCCCAAGCTTAAACCTTTGCTTGTCCTCAAGCAATTCAGTTGATAAACTGAAAGTGAAAAAGAAAAACTTTTACGAACTCTTTTGCTCTTGTTTTATAAATAAGCTTAAACAGCACCCAGGTTTTCAACAAAGATTATGACTAATCATGTCGAGAATAACTCTTAAAAATTATATTAAATCATATCAATGACATAAACAACTAGAGAGCAATAATAAGATATCTCAAATAGCAACACGTTGTCAAAACAACCATGATATAACATGACAATAGTGGTATCTCACTAGCCCTTTCTAAGACCGCAAAACATAAATGCAGAGCACCCCCAAAGTTCAAGCAACGACTAAACATTATAATTCATGGTAGGAAAGATCTAGTCATGATGCACCCAACAATAGCTATACACAATGCATCAGCATGACTGCAGTGCTCTCAGGTTCTGGATCTTATTTGAGAAGGTGATGACACAACATAAAAGTAAATGGATAGTCCCTTCGCAGAGGGAAGCAGTGATTTGCAGAGGTGCCAGAGCTCACATTCTTAAAACAGAGGTAAATGATATTTTGGGACATGCACCCTTCTTATTCACTTCACGACCATCAGTTATCAATATCTTCCATGCTAAGCACGCTAGTGGCGGTTCCCAACCAGAAAGGTAAAGGTTATGACTCCATTGGGAGTTTTTGTTTGATTATTTGTAAGCTGTTTTATTTTTGCAGTTCGGGACTGGCCAACCCTATTACCGCCCTTTTCTCGTGCGATGGTGAGTGAATAAACACTCGACCTGAGAATAATCCAATTAGCATGGAAGATACCCACCACCTCCTGTCGTTCCATGAACGATCCAGGCACACAAAAGGATATTTATTTGAAGTTTTTAGAGGTGGCACATGCAAATTTACTTAGGATGGCAGGGTAATACCGCATATAGGTAGGTATGGTGGACTCATCTGGAATAACTTGGGTTTCAGATTTTTGATGTACAAGCAGAGTTCCCACTTAGTACAGGCGAAGGCTAGCAAATAGGTTGAGAAGCGGCCAGCTAGAGAGCAACAACGGTCATGAACATGCATTATGTATAAGTAACATTGGATACTAGCATGAGTAGGGTATGAACACCATGAACATAAATATCATAGAGGCTATGTTGGTTTTGATTCAACTACATGCATGAACATGTGCCAAGTCAAGCCACTCGAACATTCAGAGGAGGATACCATATCATCATACTACATCACAATCATTTTAACACAATGTTGATATCAAAGATAAATCATTATTCACTCCTAGCTACTTATGCATGGCATGAGAAACTATAATCTCTAATTGTCATTGCAAACATATTTGATCATAATAGGCTGAAGCATGTATACTAGGTTAAACATATTTACAAAAACAGAACAAGTCAAGTTCATACCCTTTTCTCTCTGCCACGGCTAGTTCATCTAATATCGTCATTATTGCCTTTCACTTGCACGACCGAACGATTTGAAAATATGCAAGGTGATGTGGACTAAGCTGGAATCTGCAAACATTTTATTCAAGAGGAGAAGACAAGGTAGTATGGGCTCTTTGTTAGATCAACATAATTCAAATGAGAGCCACTCAACATTTTCATCGTGGTCTTCTCCTCGGTATGACTCGATAGAAGAAAAAGAAATTCAGAGAAACACACTGAAATATTTTTGGAGCTTTTGGTTTTTCGAAAGCAAGCAAATGAAAAAGGGAAAAGCAAAAATGAGAAAAACTATTTACATGGGAAAGCTCCCAACAAGTAAAAGAAGAACAAGGAAATCCTTTTGGGTTTTCTTTTAGTGCTACAGCAATTTAAACTCAAAATAAAAATAAAAAAGAAGCAAGAAACATATTTTTGGGATTTTCTCAAAGTTCTTCAAACACACAAGAAGAAAGCAAGAAAATAAATTAAACATGAATGATACAATGAAAAACTGTGGACTCCGACAACTGGCATGAAATGTGTGAACATGAATGTAATGTCGGTGGGAATACGTACTCCCCCAATCTTAGGATTTTGGCCTAGCTTGGTAATCACCAGTCATAGAAGCCGTGAGGTCCGATGTTGAAGTGCCGGGGAGCAGGCACCATAGGGTCCCACTGCTGGGGCTCCGCCTATGCTGCCGCCAGGTTGTTCCATTAAGAGACAATGTCCTCAGGCATAACTCTGTATCTGTTCCTGGCAACATAATCAAACAAAGCAGGTGCAGGCAAGGGGGTAACATCACGAGTGTTTTCACTAAAAACTAAATTATAAGGCAAGTCAAGATCAAAGTGATCAACGGCAAGGAAATGATGGTCCAACATAGATGCTCTATCAAGGTAAACCTTGGGCAAGGGGTGATCATGTTGGCGTATCTGCACATTGAAGTGAGTAGCCAAACGAGTAGCGTAAATGCCCCCATGTATTTGACCCTTGAATCTGTTAAGGTGAAGGCGATGTGCCACAATAGCTCCCAAGCTAAAAGTTTTGTCGCCATAAAGTGCGCGACGTAAAAAAACAAAGTTTGGGGTGCTAAGTGAACCTACCTTCTCTCTCGCTAGCAAGCACTTTGCGATAAATAGAGCAAAATATGCATGGCAGGAAACTGCAAGCTAGCGGCAGTGGTTGCTGATACTCCTCTCTCATACCCCACAGTCAGAGTATGATAAAACTATCAAACTCTGAAGTCCTAGGCTCTACCAAACCCCCATGAGTAGGAAGCATGCATATGTTACAAAAGTTAATAAGTGGAATTCGGTGGGGTTCATCATATAAGTTAAATGACACCTCAGGAGGACTAACCCTACAATGAAACTGAAAGTTTTGCACAAAGGAATTTGTGAGAAGATGATATTGTTCGCATTCAGCTGCGATGAAGTTGGTGAGGCCGGCATTAGCAGCATATTGGTTGAACTCTTGGAGGATTCCGCCCTCTTCCATGAAATCATTGTCCGACCACTCACACGGTCATAGTTTCGCCAACCTCGAGCTATGAAGATCATTGTTAGAAGATTTCCCAATAACCCCCTTGGAGTTCTTTTTGGAAGCAAACTTTCTGAAGATATTCATCTTTTTCCTATGAACAAAATTCTGAAATTTTTAGTTCACAAAATTTTTCTCAACAAAACTTCACAAAATTGATAGCAACTACTCATAGGGATGTATAGAGGCCATAGCAAGCATTCAAACTACTTAGAACTCTAAGAATTCAACATGGTAGCTCATCTACAGCAACACCAAGAGTAGCTAATTATTCTAAGTATAAACCACTAAAACAAAAACTAATTGGACACATGGAGGAGTCACATACCAAGCAACAAATGCCCGAAACAGTTTCAGAAACGGAGCTTCGAGCAAAGAGATCAAAATCCACGGTCTCGGGAGCAAGAACACGAGAGAGAGTGTGTTGGTGATTTTTTTCTGGGTGAATGGAGTGGTGTGGGAGGAAGAAGTAAGTGAGGGGGCCCACCAGGTGGGCAGCACCCACAAGGGCGCGTCTGGGGGTTCTGGCGCGCCCAGGTGGGTTGTGCCCACCTGGTGCACCTCCCTCAGGTATTATTTGCACCAGAAATTCATAAATATTCAGAAAAAAGCATGTCAGATTTTCAGAGCATTCTAAGAACTTTTATTTTTGGGCCATTTTTTATTGCACAGAAAAAGCAGAAAACAGACAAAGCATGGCATTTTATTTTATTTAACTAATAAAAACAGAAAACAAAAGGTAGGAATAGAAGGTAGTGCTTACTAAATTCATCAACTTCATACCTCTCAAAAATGATCCATTAATAAGGTTGATCAAGTCATAATAACAACCACTTTCGATTAGCATGAAACCAAAGAACTTTCGTAAATCACTAAGTTACCTCAATGGGGATATGGATGTCCCCAACAATAAGCATTTCATATTTCATTTTGACAGTAGGTAGAGGTAGTTGAAAACTTCCAATAGTGATTGTCGGAGATTTTTCAATAACATTGATACCATTCACTTCGAATTGTTTCTTCGGAAAGTGCACCGTATGCTCATCTCATTGATATGAAAAGTGACCTTGCTTTTATTGCAATCAATAACAGCCCCTGCGGTATTCAAGAAGGGTCTACCAAGGATAATTGACATGTTTTCATCCTCGAGCATCTCAAGTATAACAAAGTCAGTCAAAATAGTAACATTAGCAACAACAACGGGCACATCCTCACAAATACCGACAGGTATGGCAGTTGATTTATCAGCCATTTGCAATGATATTTCAGTAGGTGTGAGCTTATTCAAATCAAGTCTTTTATATAAAAACAAAGGCATAACACTAACACCAGATCCTAAATCAGATAAAGCAGTTTTCACATAATTTCTTTTAATGGAGCAAGGTATAGTTGGTATCCCTGGATCTCCAAGTTTTTTAGGTTCTCCATCTTTGAAGGTGTAATTAGCAAGCATAGTGGAGATTTCAGCTTCCGGTATTTTTCTCTTATTAGTGATGATGTCTTTCATGTACTTTGCATAAGGAAGCATTTTCAAGATATCAGTCAAGCGAGTGCGCAAAAAGACTGGCCTAATCATTTCAGCAAAGCGTTCAAATTCTTCATCATCTTTCTTTTCAGTTGACTTAGGTGGAAAGGGCATAGGCTTTTGAACCCATGGTTCTCTTTCCTTCCCATGTTTTCTAGCAACAAAGTCTCTTTTATCGTATCTTTTATTCTTAGGTTGTGGGTTATCAAGATCAACAACTGGTTCTATCTCAACATCATTATCTGGTTTTTTATCATTAGGTTGAGTGTTTTTATGAACCTCATCATTATCTTTTTCATTATCAGAAGGTGAGTGTTCATTACCAGATTAAGTTTCAGCATCAGAGATAGAAACTTCATTATCATTATCAGGAGGTTTTTCTATTTCAGGTTTGCTAGAGGTAGGCAAAGTCTTATCATTCTTCTTCTTCTTTTTCTTTTTTGAAGAACTAGGTGTTGTGGTGTTGTTCCTTTGTGAATCATGTTCAGTTCTCTTAGGATGACCCTCAGGATAAAGTGGTTCCTGAGTCATTTTACCTCCTCTAGTTGCTTCTCTAACAGCAAAGTCACTTATATTATTGTTCATTTCATCAAGTAACTCTCTTTGAGATTTAGCAACTTGTTCTAATTGAGTTTGAAAAATAGAGGCATGTTTTCCTACACCTCTAACATCATTTGAGATTCTAAATAACAAGTCACTTAAGCGAGCAATCATATCAGAGTTGTATTTCAATTGTTTCATAACATTTGCATTGAAGTGATCTTGCTTTCTAATGTAATTATCAAACTCATAAAGGCATTGACTAGGATGTTTATTATGAGGATCATCACTATCATTGAATTTCATTAACGATTTTACCTCTACCACCTTGGGTGGTGGTGGTGCTTCAAGCCCATGTATTTCTTCAATAGGTGGTAAATTTTTAACATCGTCGGCCTTAATACCTTTTTCCTTCATAGATTTCTTTGCCTCTTGCATATCTTCAGGACTGAGATATAAGATACCCCTCTTCTTCGGAGTGGGTTTAATAGGTGCTTCAGGAGGAGTCCAGTCATCATAAGTTTTTCAATATGTTATTCAATAATTCGTCAGCTTGTTCAATAGTTCGTTCTCTGGAAACACAACCAACACAACTATCTAGGAAGTCCCTAGAAGCATCAGTTAGTCCATTATCGAAGATATCAAGTATTTCATTTTTCTTTAGAGGATGATCAGGCAAAGCATTAAGAAGTTGGATAATCCTCCCCCAAGCTTGTGGGAGATTCTCTTCTTCAATTTGCACAAAGTTAAATATTTCCTGCAAGGCAGCTTGTTTCTTATAGCAGGGAAATATTTTTTGGCGAAGTAATAGATCATATCCTGGGGACTACGCACACAACCAGGAGCAAGAGTATTGTACCAAGATTTAGCATCACCCTTTAATGATAAAGGAAATAACTTGATAATATAGTAATAGCAAATCTTCTCATCATGAGCAAAAAGGGTGGCTATATCATTCAACTTAGTAAGATGTGCCACAACAGTTTCAGTTTCATAACCATGGAAAGGATCAGATTCAACCAAAGTGATTAACTCTGGGTCGACAGAGAATTCATAATCCTTATCAGCAATAACAATAGGTGAAGTAGCAAACTCAGGGTCACATTTAATTTAAGCATTCAAAGATCTTTCTTTATACTTGCATAATAATTTTTCTAGATCATCTCTATCCTTACAAGCAAGAATATCTCTAGTTGCCTCCTCACTCATAGTATAAACTTCCGGTACCTTTGGCAATTCATATCTAGGAGGATTAGTTCTAGAAGGTGTTTTAGTAGTTTCAGTTTCAAGTTCATCATCAGATTCAACAACATCATGTTGTCTTACTCTAGAAATTTGTTCATCAAGAAATTAACCTAGTGGCACATCATCAAGCAAGGTACTAGCATCATCATCATGAGTAACATTCATAGCAGAAGTAGCATCATCAATAACTTGCGACATATCAGAATTAATAGTATGTTCTGGAGGTGCAAGTTTACTTATAACAGACAGTGAATCTAAAGCAGAACCGGATGGAAGTTCCTTACCCCCCCTCGTCTTTGAGGGGGAAATCGTAGTCTTAGCATCCTTCAGATTCTTCATAGAGATAATATGACAATAATCCCAAGTGACTCAAAAAATATAGCTATGCTCCCCGGCAACGGCACCAGAAAAAGGTCTTGATAACCCATAAGTATAGGGGATCGCAACAGTTTTCGAGGGTAGAGTATTCAAACCAACTTTATAGATTCGACACAAGGGGAGCCAAAGAATATTTGAAGGTATTAGCAGCTGAGTTGTCAATTAAATCACACCCAGAGATTAATTATCTGCAGCAAAGTTATTAGTAGCACAGTAGTATGATAGTTTTCATGATAGTAGCAGCAGCAATAGTATCAGTAACAATGATAGCAGTGATATTGTAGCAGTAACAATAGTAGTAGCAACAGTAGTAACTTAGCAAGAACAATATAAGATAACTTCGTAGGCATTGGATCGGTCACTCATTGGATGATATTCATCATGAGATAGTTATAGCCTAGGGCGATACATCACTAGCTCTAGTTCATAAATATAATGTAGGCATGTAGTCCGTAAATAGTCATACGTGCTTATGGAAAGAACTTGCATGACATCTTTTATCCTACGCTCCCGTGGTAGCGGGGTCCTATTGGAAACTAAGGGATATTAAGGCCTCCTTTTAATAGAGAACCGGAACAAAGCATTAGCACATGGTGAATACATGAACTCCTCAAACTACGGTCATCACCGGGAGTGGTCCCGATTTCTGTCACTCCGGGGTTGCTAGATCATAACACGTAGTAGGTAAATATAACTTGCAAGATCGGATCTAGAACATGGATATAATGATGATGACATAAACAGTTCAGATCTGAAGTCATGGCACCCGGGCCCAAAGTGACAAGCATTAAGCATGGCAAAGTGATAGCAACATCAATATCAGAACATAGTGGATACTAGGGATCAAGCCCTAACAAAACTAACTCAATTACATGATGAATCTCATCCAACTCCTCACCGACCAGCGAGCCTACGAAGGAATTACTCACTCCCGGTGGGGGGCATCATGGAATTGGCGATGGAGATGTGTTGGTTATGACGAAGATCGAAGATCCCCCTCTCCGGAGCCCCAAATGGACTCCAGATCTGCCCTCCCGAGGAAGAACAGGGCTTGGCGGCGGCTCCGTCTCGTGAAACGCGATAATTCTTTCTCCTTGATTTTTTTCTGGAAATATGGAATTTTATAGCGTCGATTTGGAGGTCAGCAGGGCCACCAGGTGGGCAGCACCCACCTGGGTGCGCCTGGGGGGGGGGGGGCTGGCGCGCCCTCGTGGGTTGTGCCCACCCAGGTGCCCCCCGTAGGTCCATCTTGGCTCCAGAAATTCTCTTTTATTGTATAGAAATCGTCGCAAAGTTTCGTAGCATTCCGAGAACTTATATTTCTGTACAAAAACAACACCATGGTAGTTATGCTGAAAACAACGTCAGTCTGGGGTTAGTTTCATTCAAATCATGCAAATTAGAGTCTAAAACAAGAGGAAAATCATTAGGAAAAGTAGATACGTTGGAGGCGTATCAATGACATATGTACCTAAAAGCACCAAGTTAATATTAGAAGCTAAACAACAATTGCACAACGATTTAGTAGAACATCCCCTCTCCCCCAATCACATATTATATGAATTAACATCTTATATTTTGGGACGCAAGGAGTTTATTGCATTCTTACAAATTATCGGCAGCTTAAATACTGTTGTATCCATGGGTTAGAGTTAGTTTGAGCTCAAATAGCCCTAAAGTATATCCAAACATGAGGGCTTGTTTGAGCTAGTTGCATCTAACCCACCCAAAAAAACTATCCCACCAAAGAAGTGCTAATTGGAGCTAGTTCTCCAAGTGCATTTATTGTCAATCTAACCCTGTCATCCAAACACCTCTTTGGCTAGAGTTAGTTCAGGGTTAGTCATGAGTTAGAAACTAACTCTAACCTCTAGGTAAGTTAGAATATCCAAACAAGGCTGTGTCATTGTTGTTGTTGCTGCTGCACTTCTACGTATATCTAGACATCATCAAAACATTAAGGTAACACTCTTCCATCTTGTTGCTATGTAGCCTAGGATTGCATATTTAGACATCCAGTACAGTGCATGTTGCTATGTAGCCTTAGATATATTACATATGGCCCTAGTTAACCAAATGATAAATGGGTCACAAATATATTCAGTTAAAAGTCCAATTCACCAATTAGTCCCTTATTAGCCCCCGGCCGATATGGTACCATCTACCGATATCCTGAACAGTCACTGGTACGCGTCGGTGCTATAAAAACGGTTTTTAACCCCTTTCCGCGACGGCATTTGGAACTGTCGCCTAGTGAGTGACTGTGATAGGCGGGTCCTTCCCACACGACCCAGAAACCGTTGGGGATATGCCCTCCTGGCACACACGCTCAGGAAAATGAGGTCGTGTGCTAGCGATGAGCAATCAAATACGGTTATACGTATAGTACCGCTAAAAAAATTCAATTACACAGGCGAAATCATTTCCGGTCGTAAGTTCATCCCACATAGTCAGTCTCTGGCAAACGTTTCTATTCATATATACATCCCACACAGTCGCTCCATGGAAAACGTTTTTGTTCGCAGGTACATCACACACAATTTTCCCCATTAAATCGTTTGTGATAGCGTTTCCATTGCACATGGTATTAACAATTTTATCGTTTGCGTTATTGAATTCATCACACACAGTGCATAGAAGAAACTGTGTGGCAAAGGTTGTCCATCACACACAATTTTATGTGGTAAACATTTGCGCCAGGTGGCCTAACGCAAACATTTTTCAAGAGGATGTCGTGTGTGATTGTTCATTAATCCAGCACGGTTTATTCCTAGAAACTGTGTGCATTGCCGGAGGTCATCGCCCATGGTGTTTTCTCAATAACCGTTTGCAATAGGAAAACCCAAATAGCTAGCTAATATCCTATTAATAATCCATTTATTGATCTAATTGACATTTCATATTAAGCATACAATATATTTCAATTTCATAATTGAAATACATCAGAGTACAGCATCATATAGCTTCAACACTCAGCTACCCCATTACACAACTGCACGAGCACCAAGTTTCACATGCAACATCTATAACCTTTCTAAATTAGCATCATAGATAGCACATAGACAGATGTATCTCATCTGGAAAACTGCTGAAGCAAAAGGCGAATATTGAGCCTTCATTGACGTTGAAGGTCTTTGCAACTTTAGGCCAGTGCCTGCGGATGATTGACCGTCCATCCTTTGTCCTCTTCAGGAACACTTCAATATTGAACCGTGGATGTTGTATGAATACCTTCCTCGCCTCCTGACCATACAGGTGGTTTGAGAGGTAATCATCAATGAATTGCTTTGGAAAGGCCTGAAAACAAGGATGTGCATAAATATCTTCTCTATATTGGAAATGGGGCAAAGGAATAAAAAAGACAAGGTATAATAGTTAGTACCATCCTATAGTGAACTGATGTCTTGTTCATTGTGCAGACAAAGATCTTGTTGTTTTTTGTCGCTAATTTCTTTAATCTAACAATCTTTCTGAGTTTTGTGACTTGACTGATATTCATGGACAACTCATTTCCCCATATGAAAAAAGGTCGAACAGTGGGTCAAAACCTCTGACAGCAGGACCTACATGTGCAAGACCAAATGGTTTTAAACCTAAGTATTAGAATGGTTCCTGCAATTGCACAATAATGTGCTATTAGACAAAGGACCATGCATGTGCAAACCTCGATAGTAAACCTCAGTGCTTCCCATTGTTCCCCTACAACACATATAAGGTAGTTAGTGATCAGTTTAAGTGAGGGTTCACATGGTATTAGTTAAATATATTGATGAAAAATAAGCACATTGCAGATTCATCAGATTAATTCAAGCCACATGGAAAACCCATTTATCCAAACCAAGCATGATTAAGAACTAGGAAATATAGCAATTGTATATGTTTCCCATGTATTAAGTGCAACCAAATTCGATTAGTCCTCATATGCACAACAATACAAAATTCTACCCGCGACAATTGGACATTGCATTGCAGAATTGAACCAAGCAGTTAACTAAACACCACAACAAATGAACCAAGCATTAACTGAGCACCACATTGCACAATATAACATACTCCTAATAGAAGATTAAACAATTAACCAAACCAAGCATGCTGAACAACTTGGAAATATAGCAATTGTATTTGTTTCTTATGTATTTAGTATAGCCAAATTCGATTTATTTCTCACATGGTATACAATAATAGAATGCACCCACAACAATTAAACATCGCATTGCAGAATGGAACCAAACAGTTAACTAAACACCACAACAAATGAACCAAACGTTAACTGAGCACCACATTGCACAATTTATAACATACTAGAAGATCAAACAATTAACCAAACCAAGCATGCTTGACAACTTGCAAATATAGCAATTGTATTTGTTTCTCATGTATTTTGTGAAGAAAAAATCGATTTATTTCTCACATGGAAGACAATACAAAATTGCACCCTGAAGAATTGAACATCACATTTGCAGAATTGAACCAAATAGTTAACTGAACACAATAACTAATTAACCAAACAGTTAATAAGTGAGCACCACATTGCACGACATATAGAACATATACACCAGAGCAACAGATTCCATGGTAAAAGTAGATAGCACAATTCACTAGAATTTGTTAAGGAAAGATAGTAGCTAGCAAACTGAACATGGGTCCTTATAGTGAGCTAATAAGACAAGCTGCTCCTCATTGTCGGAGATGCAATGACGATTGACTCCTTGGACATGGAAGAGGGCGAGGCCTCCGCCTCATGGGGTGCCCTCGTCGTAGTGGTGAGTTACCTGAGCCTCTCCGGGCACCAACCTTCTGGCTCTCGAGTTGAGGTAAGCACGTGCATGATGAGAAAACACCTCGTAGTCTTCATCGAAGGAACCAAGGGTGGCCTCGAGAAAACACCACGAACTGTCATTTAAAGCAGCTAACCGCGTTGCAGTGTCAGCGCGCGAGGCGTCGACGGTGCCCTTGACAGCGAGGTGCTCCTACAAGATCTGGGGGTCGACACAAATAGCAGCCATCACGACCTCATCCGCGCATGTGGCCACGATTTGCTTCGCCGCTGCCAAATGCTGCTTGAGCTCCTAGCTATACTGCGTGCACCATGGCTTAGGGAACCACTTATTTGGTGGAGAGGTCGGTGATTTAGGTGGAAGGTGTCCCGCCGGCGGTCGGGGCATGTGGGATGTGGAAAGAGGAGGATGGGGTTTGGTTTGGATTACCTACCTGGATAGACGAGGCCGAGAAGCGTGAAGGAGGATCACTGGCGAGGGGGCGGTGCTGCAAGCAAGGAGTGAAGGTTTCAACTTGGAAAGGAAGGTGAAAACATGGGAAATTTGGCTTTTGGTAAGGGGGAGGGGCGGGGAGGTAGATATTTCCGTGGAAGCCGCAAATTTTGAATCAGTTTAGCAAAAAAACTGGCGTGCAAAGTGTCATCAGACACGGTCCCTTATTCAGAACTGTGTAGGATACGTGAACATCACAAATGATTCAGATAGCTTAATCCGTGTGTGATGAGTTTAAACGTCAAAAATTTTGGTTCCAATTTCCCTAGTTACAGTGATCATCCACATCATTGCATACTTTGGGTACACAAAGGAGACTACAACACACCCACACTGTAGCCGACGCACCTTCTCACGTAAGCCGTATGCGTAGTATACACCGACGGTGCTCCAGGATATTTTGTACTGCATCTCACACGGTTGGTGATAATAAACTGTGTGCGATCTACTTGATTTTTCATCTTGATTTGAATTACATGATGGGGTCACAACTGCAAAGGATGGTGTTTGAATTGCTAGAACTTCTATCTATAGTGAACATGCAACTATAGGTGTGTCGTCAAAAAAATTGGAATTATTCAGGGTTTGTTTGGACATTTTTATACTGTAACTTGGTTTTCTAGGCATTTTAGGTGCACAATTCAAAATTAAACTACATGCACATGCTCCGGTGCACCAAAATGGGTTGTAAAATGATATATGTGTCCATGGGTTGATGCTTACGTCCCATTCAAGAAACGGGGATGAATTTCAAACACCACGGCACCGTGGCTCTCCGGCAAACGTTGAGGTGCTTGTTTTTGTAATTCTAGTAAATACAAAACTCGTCTAAAATTCATGAACCTTGACATGCTATCATGAAATGGCATCAACATGCTGGGGTAAAAAAATATTGTCCCATTTGGGGCAGGTTATGGTATAAGCTTCTCGCAAACCAGTGCTTCTATCACAATGGTTTCGGCAGGGAACGTGCCACCTTGGGGGATGAAACAATATCTATTGCCTCTTCTTACTTTCAAGAATTTTCTCATCTCAACATAGAACAACAGGAGTGTTGTGCAATTTTTTGGGATTTTTCAGAGTTCGAATGGACATTTTTATACATTAACTGAGTTTTCTATGCATTGATGTGCATAATTCAAATTTGAACCACATGCACATGCTGCAGTGCATATAAACGGGTTGGAAAATCAAATTTGTGTCCTAGGTTGCAACCTTAGGTCCCATGCAAGAAATGGGAATGAATGTCAAACACCTTTGCCACCCGCGCTCGGCCGCTAACATTGAGATACATGGTTCTAAAATTCTAGTAAATCGAAAACTTGTCTGAAATTCATGAAACTTGACATGGTATCATGGAACAGCAGCAACATGCAGTGGTAAAAATATTCTCCCGTTTGGCGTAGGTTGGGTATAAGCTTCTCACAAACCAGAGGTTCTCGCAACAAGCCTCATGGTTACGGTAGGAAACATTTCACCTTTCTGGACCAAACTATATCCGTTGCCTCTTCTTGATTTCGATTTTTTCTCTAGTGTCAACATTGAACAACAGAAGTGTTGTGTTAAATTTTGGAATTTTTCGGGGTTCGTTTGGACATTTTTATGTATTAGTTGAGTTTTAAATGCATTTATGTGCATACTTCAAATTTGAACTACATGCACAAGCTCTAATGCATATAAATTGGTTGAAAATTCTAATCTGTCTCCTTGGTTGCATGCTTAGGTCCCATGCAAGAATCAAGAATGAACGTTAAACACCCTACCACCGTCACTTGGCCACAAACATACAGATACCTGGTTTTTAAATTCTAGTAAATTCAAAACTCATCAGAAATTCATGAAACATGGCATGCTATCATGGAGCGGCATCAGCATGCCGTGGTAAATTTTTGTCCCATTTGGGGCAGGTTTGGGTATAAGCTTCTCACAAACGAGAGCTTCTCACAACAAGCCTGATGGTTTCGATGGGGAACGTTTCACCTTTCTGGACGAAACGATAGTTGTTGCCTCTCTTGATTTTATTTTTTCTCTAGTGTCAACATAGAACAACATGAGTGTTGTGTGAAATTTTGGAATTTTTCGGGGTTCCTTAGGACATTCTTATGCATTAATTGAGTTTTCAAAGCACTTATGTGCATAATTCAAATTTGAACTACATGCATATGCTCTAATGCATATAAATTGGTTGAAAATTCAAATATGTGTCTTTGGTTGCATGCTTAGGTCCCATGCAAGAAATGGGAATGAATGTCAAACACCCTGCCACTTTCACTCAGCCGCAAACATTGAGATACCTGGTTTTTAAATTCTAGTAAATCCAAAACTCGTCCGAAATTCAAGAAACCTGGCATGCTATCATGGAATGGCACCCGACATGCCGTGGTAAATTTTTTGTCCCATTTGGGGCAGGTTAGGGTATAAGCTTCTGACAAACCAAAGCTTCTCACAACAAGCCTGATGGTGTCGTTAGGGAATGTGCCACCTTTGGGGACGAAACGATACCCGTTACCTGTTATTGCTTTCAAAATATTCTAGTGTCAACATAGAACAACATGAGTGTTGTGTTAAATTTTGGAATTTTTCGGGGTTTGTTTTGGACATTTTTATACATTAACTGGGTTTTCTAGGCATTTTATGTGCATAATTAAAATTTGAACTACATGCACATGCTCCAGTGCATATAAATTGGTTGGAAAATCAAATTTGTGTCCTTGGGTGCATGCTTAGGTCCCATGCAGGAAATGGGAATGAATTTCAAACACCAGGGCACATTGCCGGCAAAACATTGAGATACTTTGTTTTAAAATTCTAGTAAATCCAAAACTCGTCTAAAATTCATGAAACTTGGCATGCTATCATGGAATGGCACCCGACATGCTGTGGTAATTTTCGTGTCCATTATGAGAGAAGGCGCACTCGAATAACAATCAACAAAGGTATTTTGAAGTAAATAGCTTCCACTCTAACATGGAAAACGTTTTAGATAGAACACTCGTATGTACACTGACAGCTTCCCCAGTAAGCCAAGGGAAAATGTGTCGAGCAGGATTTGTGCAACTCTTCATTGCAAACGTTTTAGATAGAACACATGTATGCAAAGTGAGAGCTATGGTCTTCCGCAGTAAGCCAAGGGAAAATTCGTTGTGTAGGATTTGTGCATATCTTCAACGCAAACGGTTCAGATTGAATAAGGTGTGCAAAGCGAGACTTCGGCGCTAAGTCAAGAGAAAATTTGGCAGGCAGGATTGTACCTCCCTTCAACCCAAACAGTTTTTTCGGATGACCCGTGTGCAACCACGTACAAAAAATTTGGTAAGATTTGCATCAGTCATATTGGGTATATTGGCATTTGTCATACTGGAAAGATTGACATTTGTTGATCCAGTAACATTGCCATTTGTCTATCCTTGTAACACTGCGATTTGTCAAAATATGCAGCTAAAAATCACTAGCACTATCTAATTTTTGCAACTAAAATTCAGTAATTAAGCATAGATTTCATTCATAGATTAAGCAGTCATGCTTAATTTATACAAATCGTTCAACTCGACAGCTGAACCGACCAAACTTTTCCCCAATTGTTGCCAACCATGTACTGAAATAGCTAGTTTAGCTATATATACTAGCTAATTTTAAGTACGTTTTACAGTTCCACCACATTTATAGTTAGATGAACTGAACAAAATAGCCACAATACTACTTCAATAGAGGGGCTTTGTACTACTTCCGGCAGCCTCTTCTCTGCCGAGCGCGCTCAGTAAGAGGAAGAGGAGGAGGAGTCTACCGAGGAGCTGGACAACTGCAATACGGTGCCTGCCGCTGCTGCACCTTCAGTGACGCTCACCTCAAACGCCCTCTGCCGCTCCAGATGACCCTTCTCGAAGCGGCCAACTGCTCGTAGATCTCCTGATTCCTCACCTCTGCATTGGTGTGTGCCGCGGCCACGGCGGTGGTAAGGCTCTTTGCATGCTCGACGAGGCGCTCCTCCTCATCCCGCAGGAACTCGATGTAGCGTGCAAGGTCACTGTTGCACGTGTGGGCCTCCACCTCTGCCTCCCTCCTTCGGGCGGTAGTGGCAGAGCGGGTGATGAACCCGGCGGTCGACGGTGGGCTGGCGGCCACGGCGCCGATGATGGAGTGGCGGCCATGACCACCACCTCCCGCCATCGGGCCGTGGTGGCGGAGCAGGTGATGGCCAGGTGGCCGGCAATGGGGTGGCGGCCACGACGGCCACCTCCTGCCTTCAGGCCGCGGCGGCGGAGAAGGCGATGGCCCTGGCTTTCGACAAAGCTGTGGCGGCAATGTCGGCCGGCAACAGCTGCCGACGGGCATCGGCGGCCGAGCATGTGGTGGTGTTCCGTGCACACCCAACAGGGACGCCACGCGCACTACACTACGTCGGGGACTGTGCCGCCGTCGCGTGTAGCCTCCCAGCTGGAGCTGTGCTCTGATGACGACGGAGTGGCTGAGCGATGACGAGGAACCAGTGCCATTGCCGATTGTGGGAGAAGCAGATGAGATAAGCTACAGGGAGGGAGGGGAAAATGCGATGCAGGACTCGCCGGCCGTGAGGGTTTATATAGTATGTTGGTAAGCACTGGTATTTTGGGGGATTTCACTGAGTCGGGCGGGAAGCTTGCGCAGGAACCTGCGCGGTTGCGCGGGAACGGGCTCACCACTTTTTGGCCGAAAGAACGCCCCTGCGCGCTTCTCAAGCTTGCGCTCGAATTGTTTGCGGCAGCGGGGTGACAAGACATGCGAGAGGAGGATGGAAGGACACATACAAACGTTTGCAATTTAATTACGTACTATACCACCATCCTGGTTTATAAGTAGAATTTAATTAATAAAATACGAATGCATGTTGCCAAAGATTATATCGTTGGATTCATATTTGAACATAGTTTCTAGTTATATTTTTTTGTAACATGCATTAATATTTTGTTGTTTAAATTTTAGGTTATATACTAGCAAGCGTTTGCCCACAACACACACGGCTTATTCCATCACAAACAGCTAGGATGGATCAACTGTATGCCACGTCTCACACACGCAACTCTAATCTGATTCGTGCTTGATGTCTCCGATATCACTCGCATAGTTCATCTTATTTTCCACGTATCACTGTCTCGGCCTCTGCTCGCGTCCCTCGGCAAGCTCTGCTCGCTATTAGGTGCCGCGGCGCACTCTACTCGCGTCCGTCGGCGCGCTTGGCTTGTGGACAACTTTTCCTTGCGTGTTCAACTGCTATATGCAAATATATGGTTGCTCGCTTTAGAGGCGACCGCGGAGCGCTCTACTCGCATCCCTCCGCGCGCACTCTGCCAGCGGTTGGGCCTGCGCATGATCATGTCTTGGGCCCCATATGCATGCGGTTGCGCCGCGTGTGTTGCCACGCGATGCAATTACGTGCAGCATGATGGAGTTACGCGCTGCGAATTAGAACTGCCATCAGAGCATGCCGATCGATATTCCAGGCCGTTCGGCTTCCCCTTTAATTCCCATGGCGATTATAACCTTAGTCTCTTCAACCTTTCGATTGGACCTCACAACAAACAAGCACAACCACGACGACACATAGAGAGGGGATGTCTAGCGGCGCTCCAATGGAGTTTGGCGAGAATAAAGTGGAGACTCACGCGAGGGAGAGGGATCTCTCGGTGGTGTACACCATCGACCCGACCGTGGTGGACAACTACATCAACACCATTGAGTAGTTGCTTGCTGGAGACAAGTACAAGGTGGTCGGCATCGACCTCCAGTACAACGCCGGTCTTTCTGGCAAAGATCAGAAGGTTACTGTTGTCCAGTTGTGCGTGCGCCATCATGTCCTCATCTACCACTATTGTAGGGCCATAGAGCCTTGCGTCTGTTTTGCCAGGTTTGTCAACAACACCGACTACAAGTTCGCTATGGTGGAAACCATCGACGATGTAAAAGTGCTCAGGGTTACGGGATTGGATTGCAAGAAACTTGTTCACAGGATCTAGGGCAGCACGAAGAAGGACTCCTTGGTTGAAATCACGTCGGCCATCATTGACCCCTACTACGAAAAGATGAAGCAGCATGCCCAGAGAACAAGTCCCGTATCCTGGCACAGGGCCTGGAAGCGACAACTGGATGAACCTCACCTCAGGTTCGCGGCCAAGAGCATGTACACATGCTACGAGTTGCACATGCGGATCGTTGACATGAGGAAGTGCCTCGTTACCCAAATCGACGAGCCCAGTTTGAGCCACAAGCAGAGCAAGCGTCACAAGAAGTAGATGATTATCAGATGATAGTTTATGCTAGTTAATCATGCATGTAATATATACTTTACTTTGGTGTGTGGAAATGTCATGTGTCTAGTAGCCACCTATGTAATTATGCATGTAATAGTTTACTTTGGTGTGTGCAAATGCCATGGTTGTAGTAGCCACCTATGTAAGTGGATGTTTAATTTGGTTATGCAACCATGTCCTTATAAGTGTGTACATATATGTTGTTGTTCCGTATGCAATCCCATCGCACAACACACACGTCTTATTAGCAGCAATCGTCTGTGCTATTATCGGTCTTCGCACACATTTCTTATTACAGATCTGTTTGTCACGTATCACACACATCTCATTATATTGAACCATTTATGTTCTCTTGTATCAAGATAAAAAGTTCATCCGAGTGAACCGCATGTTGTATATTGCACACACCTTGATCTGGCTGACCGTTTTTTTTGTGTTGCCTAATTACAAATAGTTCATCCTAGTTAACCGTATGCTGTTTATCGCACACACCTTCATCTAGCTGCCCGTTTCTTTTGTTGCTCCTCATCGCAAATAGTTAATTGCACTGAACCATATGCCCTGCATCACACACAAAACTAAAATCTAAACCATGTTTGATGCATCTGTCATCGCAAACGTTTTGCACCTTTTTTGATGGTTTTACACCATCGTTTGCGATTAATGTATCACACACAGTTTTGTCAAAGGGTCTCTGATCGTAGTGTCGCGTTAGCAGCATCCTGCACTAGTGAGTGAGTATTTATAAGCCATGGGATGAAACTAACCTCGATGGAAAACAACAGTCGTTCCCAAAATTGTCCCGTGTAAGTACATCGAGAGGCATATTAAGCACAGTAGGCTAAACATCAACCAAATATATCCATGGCAGACAAAATAATCTCCAAAAGATAGCTTCAGTGTGTAGGTTTAAGCACGCTAGCAAAGCAAAAGAAGTGGAAAGGTGTGTTAACTGAAACATGCCTAACATTTAACAACAAGCAAACATAGTCATTCAAATTGATATTTTGCCAGTCTAAGTACATTGGTGTGTGGCTATTGCTAAATAAAAATGGAAAGGCATGTTAACTACAACATGCATCAACCAAATATAGTCATTCATAGTGGTATTGTTGAAACTGGTATTGATGAAATTGAACTGCACAATTCATACTTGCACATATAGAACATCACGTTGTGAATAACTGGAATAAACAAGGCATACTACAAACAACCAAAGATAGCATTTGAAAATGGACATATGCTAACTACAAACAACCGAACAACCAAAACAATTTAAAAGAGACATATGCTAGCTATATCAGGCTTAACAGCCAGCGAATATACGCATTCCTATGATATGTTTAAAACTGGTATTGATGAAAATGTACTGCACATTAAATAGTTGCACATATAGAGCATCACATTGTGAATAACTGAAATAAACAAGGCATACTGCAAACAACAAAATGTAGCAATTAAACCTGGACATATTCTCACTACACTACAAATGGGCCTCGACAAAACAAATCATGGGTTCCCCCCTGTGAAGAGGCGCATCAAAACAAATCATGGGTTTCCTCACTTGTCACAGATGGACTCATTCCCGTGGGAAGAGCACGGACCCTGGGTGCGCTCCATGTTGTCGCAGATGGACTCCTTCCGCTTGGAAGAGCACGGCTATAGGGTACCCTCCCTGATGTCGCAGACGGGCTCTTTCCCCTTGGAAGAGCAAATGGGCTCTTTCCCCTTGGAAGAGACAAACATGGTACCCTCCTCATGGTCACCGTCGATGAGGTCTGACTTGGAAGCTATGGATCCCAAGCCAGCGTCGCTGAACGTGTCCTTCAGAAATGACAACAGGGGCTCGATGGCGATGTAGGATGGGAAATTCTTGATAGCGAGCCAGAGGAGATCAGCGGCGTGGCCATGGATGAGATCGATGGCAGTTGAACCTGAGGGGTTGGGTGCGGGCCACTTAACCTCTGACATAGCCCGCGTTAGGCCGTCGCTGTTGACGACCTCGATGTTGTAGACGGTGTCTGCAACATACCCGCATACTCTAGCCCGCTGATTGAGTGCCTGCGGCTAGTAATGGTCGTCAGCGTCTTCAGCGGCCACCTCGGCAACGTCGGATGAAGAGGCCGCGATACACCTTTTTTGGGCCAGTCGCTCTTTGAGCTCCACGGGAAGCATAGCTGGGCTTAGGCTGTGATCCTCTAGAGTGGGGCATGGGGATGAGGATCTGTCGGAAAGGGGGCATTTGGCAAGCATCATCTAAGAAACTCAGGGTGGCCTGGGTATGGAGATCGGCGGGTTAGCTGCACGGGCAAACCGACAGAAGTTGACAATAGAGGCGTTGCAACGGCGGCGACAGCGGCGACCTTTCTAGGGTTCGAGCGAGGTAGAGGTTGTGGTTGGGGGTGTGTGTGTGCATGCACGCGCGTGCCCGAGGAGGTTTTGGGGTGTGCATGTGGAGGGGGAGTGTGTGTTTGAAAAAATGACGCGGCTACTGAAAATTTTACTACGCGGGATTCAAACGCGGGAGTGAAATGTCGGGGTCATTGAAAATTTCGATGATGGTGCATCGCACACGGTCTGGATATAACAACCATGTGTTATGAAATAGAAAAACCCTCGAGCCGGGCAGATATTTTCGAGGGATGCAAGCGGGAGCGGGACAACAAACATCACACATGGGTAGATATTTTTGAGGGGGGAAGCCTTGTGGAGCCCAATGTACTATGCTGATGTGCGTGACAGGGGCACCGGCGTGGCAGACGGTAAGTGTGAGTGAATCATGTCTGCTGCGTCATCCGACTTGTCTACTGTTCATAAATTTGGTGAAAATGACCCGGGAAAGGGTCAGAACACGAACACACTTGCATGTGGACCAAATATATGTATGAAAAGGGTGGTTTGATGTTCAAATACCAAATGCAACTTCGATGTGGCACCTATCTCGCAAACCGCACGGTATTGCTTGCCCCCCTCGTGTCGGTAGGAGGGAAACCCTAAGCTATGAATGCACGCCCGCCCCCACGAAGGTTCACTAGCAAAGTGCGAAGTAGCAGTCCCCCTCCCCATCACACACACATACGCGCGCACACGCACACACACACACACACACACACACACACACACAGCGCGCGCGCGTGCGCACACACACACACACACTTTCAGTCGGCGGGAGAGGGCATCTCACCAAGATGTATGGTAAAACGGACCAAGAATAATCCACCTTGGTCGTACAACCTCTCTCTTGTTTTTGGTCAAAGTGATGGTCGTCCATGCGACCCCAGACATGGGCTAGCCCGCCAATAATCATGCAAGTACTAGTCCCCCAGGACAACCACTTCGTGTGTGTGGCCCAAACATTTGTATGGAGGTGTTGATGTTTGAATACACAATGGAACAACTTTGATGTGGCACCATGCTTTGGAACCAGAAATCCCCATGCAGAGCAAGGGTTAGTTGATGGTGCATATGTATGTCACACCACACTTTGAGCCGATGACGGGGATTCACGCATGTATGCATGCATAGTATGCGCTCAAACTTAATTAGGTCTGAATCTCACCATGACCTACTATGATAACACAAACCAAATTACGAAAGAATCAGCCATGGTAACCTATCTTGTCGTCGGTCAAAGTGATCATGGATGTCCACGCGGGCCCATGAATATATAGGCTTGTCTCCGATAACCACGCGAGGGATTGTACCGTTGGAGGACAACCACTATATATATATATATAGGGTGGGTCTATTATGATAACACCCCTTAAGACCCTTATTCTGCACATCCCCAGCTTATTCTGCTAACAGTCCATCGTACAGCGCACAAACAAGCCGAACCGCACCGTGAATAGAAAAAAACCCACCCCACCCCTCCACTTTCTTTCTCCCAAACCCATTCCACTTCCTCCACCTTATCCCCCATCACCCGAACCCACTGCCCTCCTAGCTCCTCCCCGGCCGCGCCATGGCCCTGCCTCCCCGGATCCACTACCTCCCCTCCCGCCCCGGCCACCACCCACCGTCGCCCGCCACCCCCTCATATTCCTCG